>NC_091863.1:121950195-122043174 GCF_037783145.1 Equus przewalskii | reverse complement strand
TCGTACTACTTCCCCTTTTAATTACTTGATTTGGGGAGTTCAGCATCTATTCTGTTCTGTTGAGACAAAGCATTTCACTGACCCATTCCCCTGAGCCAGCCTTGCTCTCCTTGCCCCAAGCCCACCCCCACCCATGACCCGTGTGTCCCTCCCCTGCCATTACCTGGTTGGTTAGGTCCACTGAATAATTTTTTTGGTCTTGGGTTAGATGCTTTTCAAAGGGCTTACTTTACAGAGACAGGAGTTTTCGTTTGGCTAGCCATGAGTAAAGGAAGCCAATATGAAGGTACCCATCAATGCGTGTTTGAAAATAGATGAGAATCTGGGTGTGGGATGGGACAGAACTCAAATGAAAGTCATCCTTACCACAGAGGAGAGGATACGACAGTGATTTTGGTGGTACGTGTTCTCTAGCTGTTGTGGGCAACTTTGTTCTTAATATTCACTCTGCATAGAGAGATAGAATGGTACCATGGGAAGGCCTTGCCTGCAAGGATCCTAGGTCCTTGTCCCAGCTCTGCCACTAAGTAGGGTCCTTTGCCCTCTCTGAGGGTCAATCTTTTGTTTCTAAAAGGGGAGTGCAAAGAGGGATTGAAAGAGAATCTCCCAAGATGCCTTTCAGTCTGGGGACTGTAATCCTTAACGGGGCCACAAGGTCCACATTTGGGCTTGGTCTGTGGTCTTTGTGCTTCTAAACAGGTTTCCAAAGCGTTTATTCAAGAAGTCAGTTTATCCTGTGGGGACATGCCCTCAGAGGCTAAGAATTTAAATGGAGGCCATTGGTGGCTTCTCAGAAGGGGGCTCCTGGAGTCTTTGGATGAACAGCCAGCTTCCTTGAGTTGCACACCAGAGTATTTTTGCCTCAGTGAGTTCTGTAAAGACTGAGAATGAAATTTCCTTGTGGCCTGTGCTAGCTCATGAACTTGGCTGATGACTTACACAAAGGGATTGGGCCGTTTGGTGGGAGAGGAGAAAATGACTTGGGATACCACAGTCTGGCATCCTGCAGAGAACCAGTATTTACTTGATGTGATCTAGGCACTCTTACATCCTAAGTGTTCTGTAGGACCATTAACTCATGTTCTTTGTTTCAGGTGTCACAGAATTTCCGCTGGGGTTAAGAATCTAGGACACGAGGCTCATCTTGTCTTCTGAAGATGAACTACTCAGGGTGCTGACTTCAGTCTAGTTGATGAAATGTGTTATGGAAACAGCTTCCCTCGACTAAGCCTCCTCAGTCCCAGAATTTGAAACCTGGGTCCTGTGGCTGCCAGTCAGACGATCTTTATCAGGCACCTGCCGTACTCAAGACCCTTTGAGAGAAATGACTGGTTGGCTCTTCAATTTTCCAGAGGCCCCAGAGATGACTCATAGGTGTCGCTGCCTTATGGATGAAACCCCCAGAGTCAGGTCACTCTAGCAGATCACAGCTGATTGGGCTCTGGGGACAGCCACCCCGGAGGGAAAGTGATTTCAGTCTGGACTCCCTGTGGGTTCTGCACAGCCTGCAGCCATGGAGAAAGTGCCTAGCTATGTGGCCTTTTCTGCCTCCCCCTCCTTCCAGCCCCCCTTGCCGCATGGGTCCAGGTGGGAGCTGCGTCCTTACTGGTCTCCCTCCCTCCCGGGTATCAGTTGTGCCGTTGCAGTTGGTTTGCTTTGCACCCAAGGGATTCTTCTCAGCCATGGCACAGACACAGTCCCTCATGACATTGGGGACCTGACTTTTCTAGCCTCCCGGCCACTGTGCTCCTCTTATCCACTTAGGTGTCTGCCAGCCCAGAGGCCCTCCAGCCTCTTTCACTCACCATCTGCTGGTCTCCAGCCCTGGGCCAGCCCCACTTGGCCCTTGGCGCTATTCTTTGACAGGGAATGGTCCTCCTGCTGACCCCTCATATGACAATTTGTTTCTCTGTCCGGGGGCCACTCAGCTTGTCGGGATCTTGCTCCAAGGCTGCCTCCTGCTGAGTGACATCTCTTAGACACTTGGGCCCCCTCTCCAATGCCTCTCTCCCAGCAGCTCCCTTGCCTTCCCCCCTTAACCTGCTCCGGCTGCTGTAACAAAATACCACAGACTGGGTAGCTTATAAACAACAGAAATTTATTTCTCACCATTCTGGAGGCTGGAAGTCCAAGATCAAGGTGCCAGCATGGTGGGGTGAGGGCCCTCCTCCTGGTCCCTAGCCGCCACCTTCTCGCTGTGTCCTCACACGATGGAAGAGGCTGGGGATCTCTCTGGGGCCTCTTATACGAGGTGACTCCCATCCATGGGGCCTCTACCCTCATGACTTAAGCACCTCCCACAGGCCTCGCCTCCTAATGCCATCATCTTTGGGGGTTAGGGTTTCAACAGATGCTTTTGGGGGGACACAAACATTCAGATCATAGAGCTCCCCTTCTGATAGTGCCCTCCTGACCCATAAACCCCTGGACGATCTCATGCTGTGAGGGACTCCCTTCTAATGCAACCCTGTTGAGGCACCACCCAGTAAAGCTTGTGGTGTGTTGCTGCCTCCCCTGGTCATCTCTTCCTCCTGGGTCAGCCTCCAATCCCTCGAACCCGCTACGGTTGGCTAATGAGCTCTTATGAAATCACGTGTCTGACCCTTAGAGGCTGATGATTATCCAACCTGAGGTGTGTTGTTTTCAGGGGTCAATTGGGAGGGACTCTAAGGCTGACAAGGCAGAAAGGGCTTAGGGAAGCGTTGTTTGTCACTTGGACTTGGACCCCTGCTGTCTGGCCTTGCAGCGTCTCAGCTTTCCTGCTGCTGCAGAAAAGCCACTGACTTTCTTTAGGACCCCAAACCCACAAATCCTAATTGGCGGGCTTTACCTCTCAGCTCAAACCTGAAACTGTCCATGACGGGCTGTTTCGGCCTCAGCATGAGCCCTGCTGAACGGAAAGCCGGCCAAGCTCAATGAACAGGTCTTGGATTCGGGGACTGTTGCAGATTTGGGACACCCTTCTGTGGGTATGAATCTGTCAAAGCATGTTGAGAGCTGTTCTGCACCGTCTGGGTCTTTTGCAGATGCCCACGATGAAGGGCTCGATATCGGATGGGACCAAGTGAGATGGAGCTGCTCATGGGCACTGCATTTCCGAGGCGGACGGTTGCACTCCTAACTTGGAATGCCTGTGGAAGTTGTACATTGGGGGCAGGCCCATCACAGGAACTGGGATCCCTCCATGCACTCCAGACACATCCCACTTAGACCCCCTCTTGGGACGTTCCTCTGCCATTGACTAGGCGGGTTGGTTGCAGTTTGCAACAAGGACTGACTGTCTGACTGTTTGCCTCACCTTTCTCCTGGTGCACGCACCAGGCAGTGTGAGTGTTAACACAGCTGTCCCCAGAAAGGCCTTGTCTTCTTCTCCACCCCTCACTGGATAGGCGATCAGGACGAAAAGGATTATGTAAGTCCATTTTGAAAATTGTTGAAAAGTCAGGATTTCATCCTGACCACTTCCTGAATATGATGTGTCTTTCTGGTTCACTTGTATGACAACGTTCGTCTGGGAAAATGCTTTTGCCCCTCTTGCATACAATCCTTCCAGACAAAAGGGTCTGGGGGAGAAGAGGGGATGGTGGAAACAATGCAAAGTTTGATCACTGAATGGGACACATTGATTTTGTAACGATGGAGGAAAAATAAAACTGGGCACTGGGGGATATGTGGTGCAGGGGAGAGCTTTTTGATCTTGGTTCCCAGAACTGCTCCTGGAAGCTTTGCTCTCCTCCTGAAGGAAAACTCACCATGCTGCCTTTGCAAGCTGCCGCAAGTGATGGAATCCAAACTGACTGCTGAGCCTGGGAGCACACCTGACAGCACTGACTGTGACACAGCCCGGGGTGGCCCCAGCTCTGGCACTTTCCACTGAGAACAGCTGCACCACACGTCGTCGACACTGGTCATGGACAGCTAAAACTGTTTGTAACAAAACTCCTTCACCACACTCTCCGGCTCCCAGGTGACCCCCTTGTGGTCCTCTAGCTAAAGAGTAGGTCTTCAGTCTCCTGACACTACTGTGCACTTCCCCTGAATGGGTCTGACTGCCTGGCCAAATGGCAGGAGCTTAGAGAGATAAACAACAGAAAGCATTCCTCTCACACTTTTTGTTCCCTCTGGCTTCTTTCAAGAAGTTGTCTTTCTCTTTGATTTTCCTCAGGTTGAATATGGTATGCCTAGATATAGAGTTTTTCGGTTATTTATCCTACTTGATGTTCTCTGAACTTCCTGAATCTGGAGTTTCATGTCTATCATTCCTTTTGGGAAATTCTCAGGCATCATCACTTCAAATATTTCTTCTGTTCCTTTCTCTCTTTCTTTCATTTTGTATTCCAATTATACATATGTTACACCTTTTGCACTTGTCCCACATTTCTTGGATATTGTCTTTCATTTTCTTCATTCTTTTTTCTCTTTAAATTTCTGTTCTGGAAGTTTCTGTTGATATTTCTTCAAGCTCACTCATTCTGTCCTCTGCTGGGTCCAGTCTATTGATGAGCCCATCCAAGGCATTCTTCATTCCCGTTATAGTGTCTTTTTTTAATAAAATACATTTGTTATTGTGGTAAAATACACATAACATAAAATTTACCATCATATTTTTAAAAATACAGTTCAGTGGTTTTTTTTTTTTTTTTGAGGAAGATTAGCCCTGAGCTAACTGCTGCCAATCCTCCTCTTTTCACTGAGGAAGACTGGGCCTGAGCTAACATCCATGCCCATCTTTCTCCACTTTATATGTGGGACGCCTACCGCAGCATGGCGTGCCAAGTGGTTTCATGTTCGAACCCTGGATCCAAACTGGTGAACCCAGGGCCGCCGAATTGGAACGTGCAAACTTAACCACTGCGCCACTGGGCCGGTCCCAGTTCAATGGTATCAAGTACAATCTTATTCTTGTGCAATCATCACCATCATCCATCTCCAGAATTCTTTTTATCTTGCAAAACTGAAACTCTACGCCCATTAAACAATAACTCCTCATTCCACCTTTTCCTAACCCCTGGCACGTATCATTCTACTTTCTCGCTCTATGAATTTGACTACCCCAAGTACCTTACATAAGTGAAATAATACAGCATTTGTCTTTTTGTGTCTGGCTTATTTTACTTAGCATAATGTTCTCAAGGCTCATTTGTGTTGTATATGTTGACCTAAAACAAATAAACAGCTACTTATTTTACCAGTAAAATGGGTTCATTTGGAAACAACAAAGAATTGCAAGTGGGGACATGTGGTCTATGGCAAACCACAAGCATATCCAGAGAAACAAAGGAGAAAAACATTCTTTTATGAAGCTGGGTGGGGCTGTTATAAACAAAGAGTCCATTGGAGGCACCTGGGAGTTCAAAGTCTAGGGAGTTTTCATTGGTAAGTTATGGCCGTCTCTCATTGGCTGAACTGTTGCTGGACAAGGAGGAATTTCTTCCTTCCTTCCTTCTGCTGGGGTAGTAAACTATATCACTTCCTGTGGGAGATGCAAGATATGTCTCTTCCTCTTGGGGTCTGTAGTGTGCATTAAGAGGCTCGTGCATGAGAGATCTCTCTTCCAGCCTCCTGACTCCATTTAAAATGAGGTTTCTTCTTACTAATTTTAACATACATATGTCAGAATTTCCTTCCTTTTTAAGGCTGAATAGTATTCCATTGTATATTTGTATCACATTTTGCTTACCCATTCATCTGTTGGTTTGCTCCTGCTCTTTTAGTGTTCTGAGACTCAATTTCAACATTGTGTGGAGGGCAGTTCCCACACACACAGCAAGCACTTCTCGGACACCAGCTGGGTGTCCAAGAATTCAACTCAATTCTGACACTATCTACCCAGAGACAGTGTCAGATTCTACAGGTTAAGGGTTCAGTCCTACAAGATTTCCCCACCCCCCACTTCAGATGCCAGTCGCAAGCCCAGGTTGTTACCTGTGCTTCTAACTGACCAGCTACAGATTTGAGGTTCCAATGACCCTCTCCAACTCAGGGTGCCAATTGCGAATGCAGGTTATTACCTGTACTTCTGACCTACTGGCTAGAAATCAGAGGTTCCCATGACCCCCTCCTCAAGTTAAATTAATTTGCTAGAGCAGCTCACAGAGTTCTGAGGAACATGTTACTTACTAGATCACTGCTTTATTGTAAAAGGATATAACTCAGGAATGGCTAGATGTAGAGCTGATAGGGCAAGGTACATAGGAAGGCGCACTGAGCTTCCATGCCTTCTCCAGACAAGCCACTCTCCCATACCTCCACATGTTCACCAACCCAGAAGCTCTCCGAACCCCGTCCTTTTTGGTTTTTATGGAGACTTCATTACTTTGTCATGGTTGATTAAATCATTGGTCATTGGCCACTGATTCAACCTCTAGGCCCTCTCTCCTCCATGGAGGTCAGGGGTGCGGGGGGCAGGGGGTAAGGGTAGGGTGGAACTGAAAGCTCCAACTCTCTAATCACATGGTTAGTTCTCATGGCAACCAGCTCCCATCCTTGGGTGGAGTCCAAAAGTCACCTCAATAACATAACCAGAGACACCTCTGTCACTCTCAACACTTAGGAAATTCCAAGAGATTTGGGAGCTGTGAGTGAGGAACCATGGACATAGACCAAATATATAATAAAATATATATATTTCAGGTGTCATCAGGCTCACTGAAAGCCAGGACTTTCCTGTGTGGCAGGTACCAGACCAGAGACAGTGGGGGAATGGTTGTTTTTTCTTTGTAAATTTGACCTAATATGTCCACCAGGGAACCATTTCTCACGTCCTAGGAGGATTCCAGGGTTCATAGGAATTCGGCTTCAGTGGATGATTCCTCCTCATCTACCGCTTGTAATGAGGCGTTAATTTCTGACCAGCTAAATCAGCTCTTTCATCTGTGTATGTGTTCAGTTCCCAGCATCAAATAAGGAGCCCGTTAAAGTCCTACTGCAAGCACCAGGGTGGTTTCACAAACCCTCTGTGTCACTTCAGGGTAGTATCCCAAGTCCCAGTAGATTATAGGCACCATCAGACTCTACTCACAGCCCATTTGGCAAACAGCAAGTGTGTCGAAGGCTCCCAGGGAGGGATGACCAGGTGTCTAAACGTCACAGTCCAGAGTAACCTTTTCCATGAAAGCGGCTGTGCCTCTCCGACAGGATCGAGGGTGAGCTATGGGAGGGCCCAGGGACCCCTGCAGGGAGTAGTTATGCTCTGTGTCGGGGCGGGGCAGGAGGTCCTGTGTAGCCTCCAGAGGAGGCAGCAGTGACGAGTATGTCAGCCAACAGGTTCCAGAGTTGGATGGGAGGACACACGGGGGAAGACCAGGGGAAGGGTGCTGTCACACCAGAAAGAGCTGGGACTGGACAGAAATGGCGAGACCTGGAGTCAGCTCTCAACAAGCCTGGGACCATCCCCAAATTGTATTTGATTCTCATTGTTGCCTTCCTTCTTTAGGCCTGTTTTCACTAACCGGGCCTCAGGGTCCTAATTTTGTCAGCTGAGAGACATCATGGATAACTGAGAAGAGAAATGAATGATGAGTCAGAAGGCGGGCCAGAGGCTGGGATGGGTGGGAACAGCATGGGCTCTAGATGAATCTGGACAGGGGTCTAATCTGCCTGTCGCTTACTAGCCATGTGATCCTGGGAAAGTTAGCAAGTGCTGTGAGTCTCTGGCTCTTCCCCTTGAAGGCAGTGGGTTGGTGAGCCCTGTCTTGTAGGACTGCAGGAATGGATGGGATGTGTGGAAAACATCTGGCACAGTGCCTGGTATATATGGGATCTTTGAGGACTGGCACTTATTTCTAGGATTATTTTTCTTTTTGCTGAGGAAGATTGGCCCTGAGCTAACATCTGTGCCCATCATCCTCTATGTTGTATGTGGGATGCTGCCACAGCATAGCTTGATGAGTGGTCCATAGGTCCGCACCCAGGATCCAAAGCTGGGAATCCTGGGCCGCAGAAGCAGAGTGTGCGAGCTTAACCACTATGCCACCGGGCCAGCCCCTCTAGCATTGTTTTGATCCCAGATTTTCCACTCTCTCCTCTGGAATTTTGCTTGTTTGTTATCCAAGTCATACCAGAGAATATGTAGCTTAAGAGGACATGGAATAGCTAATCAGCCAAAAAGGATGTTTCATAAATAAAACTCAGTAAATCTTCCCAGCTAGAGGATATATGTGAAAATTCGGGGGTGGGGGAGTCTTCCCAGCTGGATGGAACACAGAGCTCCTAGAAACAGAGTCAAGGACCGACTCCTTGCCTCCCTCCAAGCTGCTCTTCATCCAGACCACTACTTCCTTTCATTTCACCCCACCAAAATCTAGCCCTTGATTACAATTGGCCAATTAAACTCAATTAAGATTAACACCTAATTTATGCTGTGGGCTCTGGTTCTCCCAGGCCTGGGAGAGGAGTGCCAGGCCACTGACTTCTGGGCATCACTTCAAAGGAATGTCACCGTATTTCTCAGGAAATCCTTGGAGATGATGGCTGTCAAACACCACGTTCTTCACTGTGTTCAACGGCAATGCGACAAGAGCCCAGGACACCTTCCCTTCCTGCCCAGGTGGAGATTTCTCTCTGGTTACCTGTGATCCCTAAGAAACTCTTCAGAGAAATTTTCCAGTTCAGACTTGCCCCTCAGCCCTAAGACACACTGTGAGTCTGGCCATTGCCACCACCAAGCTTCATGACAACCAACTCCCACAGAAGGAATCACAGTTTCCCGAAGCCCCACACTGCCCTGGCTCGGGGCGTTTACACGTGAGCCCGCTCTCCTCGGGCCGCACCACCTCCCACCTTCTTTGACTTGTCCTGGAGGGGACACCTCACCATTTTCCTTCTAGGACTGCGGCTCCTAGACTCTCATTCTATGGTTGTGAGGGGGCCCTGCTTACCCTCGTGTCCCCACAGCTGACACAGAGCCACCAGAGAGCAGAGGCTCAGCAAATGTCTGGGGACGAAATGAGCCAGTGAGCAGAGAGTTGATTTGCTGCTATTTAATTTCTTCTACATTCTTGGATAAGTTAAGAAAATCTTGGTATATATCTCTTCATTTTACACAATGATAGTCTAAAAATGATAATTCAAAAAGGAACCGTTTAAATTTTTTCTCTTTTACTGCTAAGTTCTTTCACATTTCCAGTGAAATTCCTATTCCAATGTCAAGTTATCTTGTTACAGAAGAAATAAAACAGAAGGTATTCCTCTTTTATTTTTTCACAAAATGGCAAAACTTTCTTTTAAACTGGATAAATAGCAATAAATGTGTGACCAATGTCATTCATAAACTTAGATTTGGAAGCTAACACATGTTCAATTAAAAGTAACAACATTTTAAAATGTAAAAAATAAAAGAAGAGGGGCCCGCCGGGTGGTGTAGCGGTTCAGTTAGTGCCCTCCACTTTGGTGGCCCAGTTTTCATGGGTTTGGATCCCTGGCACGACCTATGTGCTGCTAATCAAGCCATGCTGTGGTGGCGTCCCACGTACAAAAGATAGAGGAAGACTGGCATAGATCTTAGCTAAGGGACAATCTTCCTCAAGCAAAAAGAGGAAGATTGCCAACAGATGTTAGTTCAGGGCCAATCTTCCTCACCACAAAGAAGAAGAAAAACAGAAAGAAAAAGAAGATGATACATTTCAAAGTCACCCCTATGGAACAGGAACACAAAGCTGTTATGCCCTATAATACCCTCAGCCCCAGCCTGACCCTCCACTGCTTAGATCATTGACTGCCTTCCTAAAACACAGAGTGAAGAATCTGCTTTAGACTTCACTCAGGGCAGGAGGAGCTACTGGGCACGGTACTACAACTTGCACTGGCCGTGTCAGTAGCATTATCCGTGCTGGCAATTCTGGCCTGAACTCTCTCTTCCTGATCTCTCAAAGCTTCCTCATACGACACTGGGAAGGACCTGGGGTCACTCCCAATGGCACTGGCCAAAAACTCCAGGAGACTCATCTTGCTGGTTTCAGCGTGGGCCCTGGGACCCCACAGGAACTCGTAGCGAGCAGGATCGCTGTTGGGCACCTGCCGGTACTCCACGTACTGCTCCTGCACCCAAACTTTAGTGATAAGCTCCCTGGGCTCCCCATAGATGAAGTGCTCCCTCCCGGCACGCACCCCCATGACACTCAGTGCTTCCCAGACGTCCTCCTCGGGGGCACAGTCGCCCTGCAGGAGGATGACGCCCAGGAGCATCACCAGGAGGCCGGTATTGGGCATGCTCTGCTCATCGCTCAGCATCCCATCGTAGGTGAGGCCTAGGGTGGTGACCAGGACATAGGCGTGGTCGCTGGGGTCCACTTCCTTCACGTCAACGCCAAAGATGAGGTTCATGCGCTCAGAGGCTTCACTGAAGATCACAGGGAAGTGGTCCTGGTGATCTCTGAGGACCGTATTCAGCATCTCCGCCTTTGTGGTGGGCTCCTTTGTGCGATACTTGACAAGCAGGAACTCCACCAGCTCAGCCACCTTGCCATCAATCACGTTTCTGGGAAAGGACGCAGTGTATGGCAGGGCCTGTGAGGTGCTCGGACCCTCCTCTCCTCGGCTGCTGGAGCTGTCGTCTTCAGACTGGCTCAGTGGAGGGGAGGCCATGGCAGTGGGGGAGGGGCAGGCACTCTGAGGGCTCTGGGGAGGACTCGGGGCCCCAGCGACATCATCAACCTCCTCTGGTGTGCTCGACAAGAGAGGATAGCAAGAGGAAGAGGAGGAGGAGGGGAAAGAGGAGGGGAAAGATGAGGAGCAGGTGGAGGACGAAGAAGTATCCTCTTCCACAGCCACAGGAAGCAGTGCACCCACTGGGCCCTGCGTCTCGCTTTGGGACTGAAGGCCTTCCTCAAGCATGTAGCGCCGTCGCTTTGGAGCACGAGGCATGATGACTCCTGTCAGGGCAGCCGACAGGAGCGTGGGCAGGAGGCGACCAATGGGGACCCACGGGCCTGGGGGGAGAGGGAGTGTGAGCAGCCTTAGGTGAGAAACACACCCTTGGCGGCTCTGACAGAGGTGACTTACGGGCCTCCTCTTAGGGGCACTCTCGGCTTCACAGGGCTCTGTTGTCCAGGGCGGCCTGTGTCCTAGGGATCTGAAGGAAGAAGTGAGTCGGCCCCTCAGGGAGCACCCAGCACAGCCCGAGGTTCTGGGGCTGACTGTGGGCTGGGGTGGGGTGGGCTCCAGATCTGTGGGGTCTGACAGGAGGGCTGGGCTGGACTCTGTGAGGTCGCCAGAGCTCTGGGGTGGGCGGTCCCCTCTGAGCTCACTCAGGGTCCTCACCTTTCCCCTGGCTGGTCCTGGGCCCCACCGTGCTGCTGCCCTGAGGCAGACCTCTCAGAACAAGACCACGCACCCCTGAGACTGAGTAGAAGGAAGCGAGGGGGCCCACATCTGGCCACAGTTGCAGAGGGGCTAACAGGAGGCACCAAGGGACAAGAAGTGAGACCCAACGCTGTGGGTTCCATCTGTCCTGGGACGGGTGGTCCACTCAGTCTTCACCTTGACACCCTGCAGGGCCTGGGTCAACTCCTCTGTTGACCTGAGGCCACCCTCCTTCGGCCAAGGCCTGGATTCCCGAAGACACCGGAAGGGGAAGTGAGGGGGACTGAATCCACCCACCGATCCCAGGTGTCCCCACGGCAGACAGCAGGGTAGGGCTGGCCTGGGCTGCACGTGTCCCGGTGTGTGGGGGGGTCCCCAAACCCTCACCATGACCCCGGCCAGGGCCTGGGATCCTGCCTCTGCTGACCTGAGTCCAGACCCTCACATCGAGGCCCTTGCCCCCTTCCCGAGACACCGACCTGGAAATGAGGAGGGGCTCAGCCAGACAGGCCCTGCCGGGGGTGCCAGGGCTGACAGTAGGGCCAGGCCAGATTTCCATGGGGTCCCACTTTGTCCTGGCGATGGGGGTACCCTCACTCCTCCCTCGGGGTCCTCACCTTGACTCCTGGAATGTGTGTCAGCTGAGCAGATGTGCTTCCTCAGATGACCTGACGTTGTCCTCGCAGACCAAGGTCCTCTCCTCCCTGAACCTCTGAGAGAAACCGGAGGAGATTGCACATCCACGCCCACCCGCCTGCCCCCACCGCCGCCATCCCAAAAGGCTGGCAGCAGGGACCAGCCCTGTAGCCTGGGGTGGGACTTCCCCCAGTACTCCTGTAGGTTATTCGTCTTTCCTCCTGGCCCCCCGTCTGGGACACCTGACATCTCCCCCTTAGACCAGGCCCTCTCCTCCTGAGGGCCCCCCACTTTCCTGCCCTGGCTAGAAGTGAGCGTGCCATTTCGGACCACCGCTGACTGTTCCTTCCAGGGCTGAGAACAGGGGACAGCCGGACTATGTGCCATCCTTTCTTTGCTGAGGTGGGGGGTACACTCAGTCCTCAGGGGGGTTCCTCACCCTGACACCAGGCAGATCCTGGGACCCTGCCCTCGGCTGACCTGTCGTGCCCCTCAGACCAAGACCTCACCTCCCTGACATCCCCCATCCCCAACCATATGACAGAAGTCGGAGCAGGCCATGTCCAGCCCTCCCTGCCCCGGGGCCTCCCTGGGCCGAGAACAGGGGAAGCTGGCCTCTGTGAGGTCCCTTCTCTTCTGGGGTGGGGGGAACCTCCATGCCCTCTGTTCCTCCCAAAGGCTCCTTGTCTGGAGTCCGGGCAGATCCGGGACCCCTTCCTCTGCTGACCAGATGTGGCTCCCTCTGCTGACCCGCCGTCGCCCCACAGAACAAGGCCTCACCTGGCAGAGCCCGAGGCAGAGGTGAGTGGGCTGCACCACCAGCCGCCAACCCTGCCTGGGGTCTTCAGGGGTGACAGAGGCAGGGCCGATTTCAGTGGGCCCCCCTCTGCCTGGGGTGGGAGTCCCCTCAGAGTCCTCAAGGTATTCCTAGTTACTCCTGGCCAGGCCTGGAACCTTCCCTTCTGCTAACCCGAGGTAGCATCCTGCAGGCCAAGGCCACGATGCCACTGAGACCCCGAGCAGGAAGTGGACGGGCCACCCCTCCTGACATCCTGCCTGGCCTCGCAGGACTGACCACAGGGGCAGATTTCTGCTGGGGTCGCCTATGCCTGGGCTGAGGGTCTGCTCAGTCGTCTCTCGGGGTCCGGGGACCCCACCCTCGGCTGACCTGAAGTCACAGTCCTCACCCCCTGAAGACTCCGGAGGCAGAAGGCTGGACACGCCTCCTCAGGTGGCCCTCTCTGGGGCCTCCCAAGCCCGAGCGCAGTGCCACAGGAGGCCGCCCTCTCCGTCCCCTCATGTGCTGTTCCTATGACTGAGTCCCCAGTTTCTCTCAGATCAGGATGCGAAAGGCGGGAAAGGCCGCCACTGGTGATGGTGCCCCAGGGCCTCCCGGTGCTTACGGCAGGGGCGTGTTTCTGTGGGGTCCCCTTTGTCTTCCCTCAGGGTCTTTAGCTTGAGGCTGTCAGGTCCCGGGACCCTCCCTCTGTGGACCTGAGGCCCTCACTCCCCTGAGACCCCACGGGAAGTCTGTGGAGGTCACCTCAGGCCACTAAACCCGGGGACGCCCAGGGCTGATGGCAGGGGCCAGTGGGGGGTTACTCCCTGGGGTCCTTGGCCACCCTCTGCTCCTTCCCTGACCCCCAGCATGGCCTGGCCCCGCCTCTGCCCCTGAGTCCGCTCCCTCCCCCGGGCCCTCCCCAGCAGGCTCCTCTGAGGAGGGGGGCGGGGGCTCAGCCTGTCCATCCCCCGTCCCCCAGGGTCCCTCAAGGCTGACAGCAGAGGCAGACCTGGACGCCCTGGGTCTAGTGTTCTCCCTCCTGGGGCTCCCTGGGCCCCTGGCCGGGACTGGCCTCCTTCCCTCTGCTGCCCTGAATCCGGCCTCCCTCAGCTAGGCCCTCGGCGACCCCAGGCCTCCGAGGCGGAAGCCAGGGGACGTCACATCCGGTCACCGTGGCCACGGGTCTCCCGGAGCTGACAGCACGGGCAGAGAGGCATCCGGGGGTCCCTCTGCCAGCCCTCTGCTCCTCTCCTTGTCTCTGGCCGGGCCTGGGCCCCTGCTCCTGCACCCTGAATCTGTACCCATCACCCCCAGGCTCTGACCCCCTGTTGGCTGCGGAGGGAGCGGGTAGCCCTCGGCTGGCAGCCCTGCCCGGGGCCCCCCAGAGCACACAGGAGGGGCGCGGGGCTTCTGTGGGCCTGTGCTCTGGGGCGGGGCAGCCCTCCGGCCTCCCTCGGGAGGGTCCTCGTCCACCCTGGCCGAGAAGGGCTGCCATCCCGGGGAAGGGCTGGATGGGGGCTGCGGCGCCCAGGGCCGAGGGGTTCACGGGAGAAGCCCCCTTCCCGTGGGGTCTCGACACCAGGCGGCCGGACTCTGCGAACCATTTTTTTTTCGGGATTGCGTTTGTCCTGTCCAGGTTGAGCAGCTGTGGGGGCTTGGGGATGCTCCTCCGGGTTTATGGTGACCTCCCATTGTGTGCTCAGTGCAGGGATTTTCACTCATTTATCCTCCTTCCTAGTAAGAAATACATTGTACATGTCTGCCCACTGCGGGAGCCCTGTATCTACATCTAGAACAGGTTTGTAGCTTATATGTGTTTCTAGACGCGTGTGTGGACATGCCACGGGAGTATGCACCTAGGCACGTGTATATGCACGTATGTTCCTATTAGGTCTTTATAGCTATATGTAGACTATACGTGTGTATGCTTATTTCATGAAAGAATACCTTCTCTTTCTCTAATATGACTACCTCTGATACTTGCTATTCTGTTTCTTGTCTATTCTTTTTTTTTGTTACATAAAGATTGGCCTTGAGCTAACATCTGTTGCCAATCTTTTTTTTTTCTTTTCCCCAAAGCCCCTGCAGTACATAGCTGTATATTCCAGTTGTAGGTCCTTCTATTTGTGCTATGTGGGATGCTCCCTCAGCATGGTGTGATGTGCAGTGCTAGGTCTGTGCCCAGAATGGGAACTGGCAAATCCCTGGTCCTGGAAGCAGAGCTCACAAACTTAACCACTTGGCATAGGGCCGGCCCTCTTCTCTATTCTTTACATTATATTAAAATGAGAATCTTTTGAAAAGCCAGTCCTCACCCACTAAGATGGTTTTAGGTGATTATTAGCACAAACTCCAAAGTCAAATGCCTCAATCAACCCATCTTTCCTGTTGTCCATGTTTTGCCCCCGGCCACTGGCCCATGTGGTCTGAGGGCTTGCTTGTGATGTGTGCAGTGAAGTAGGAGCAGAAGTTTGAAATTTTTCCTCCTGCCCATCCTGACATCTGCATCTTTATAGCCTCCAGCCCCTCTCAACTTGGCTGCCTGCTACTCAGACCCTTACCCAAACACAAGTACTGGGCTCATCACAGTCTTCAGTCTCCCCCCAGGCTTTCTCCTGTTTCGTTGTTCAGATATTGTTGATCTCCCCCTCCCCTTCTGTAGTTTTCAACGATTGATTTGGGGAGCAGGAGTCAGCTGTCTGAGCTTGGTTGTTATCTTGGAAGCTACAAGTAAGGCACTAAATCTATAAATCATTTAAGCAGAATTGACATGGTTGTAATTTTCTAGTTTCCATTAATGAATAAGATATACTGGCCAATTTATTTGGGACTTCTTTTACCTGAATCTATCATAAATTTGTATACTTACATATATTTATATAGAGATATATATATATAAAATTATATAACCACATATATGACACAGATCATATATATGTATAATATACATTATTGTGTATAATTATAGTTTTATATATATAAGTACATAAATCTTGTATATTTTTGATTGGCTTCTTTATAGATAAATTTTGGGTGTTGTTGCTGTTGTGAATAGGATATTTTCTATCACATGTTCTAATTAGTTACTGATTTTGCGTGGCAGAGCTCTTGATTTTGCTATAGTGAGCTTCCATTTACTATCTGAAGTCTCATTCACTTGAATATCCTATGTACTTATTCTCTTAACTTTTCAAAATAAGTGATCAGGTTGCCACCAAACCCTATCTCTTTACTTTCCATATTCATACATCTTATTTATGTGACATCCATAGCTCTGGCTTTGTGTTCCAGTAGTTATGAATGGTAGAGGTGTAGTTGCTGACTTTAATAGGAATGTTTCTAACATTTCACGTTTAAGTATGTTTACTATCTATTTTAGGAAATAGAAGTTCTTCTAATCTTGGTTTGCTAAAACTTTTTACTATGAACTCGTTTTGAATTTCTTTAAAAGATTTTTTATTTAGCCATTGATATAATCAAATTAATTTTACTTCCTCTAATTTGTTAACATAGGGAATTACAGTTGAAAGTACTTTCTCATGTTAAATCTTATTTTCATTCCTTAGATACAGACTTTGGTAATTTAATTCACTACTGTGTTGAATATGCTAGAAATTTATCTAGGATATTTGTTGCTATGTGAGTGAACTTGGCACAAATATTCTTTTTGTTATATATCTACAAATAGGTTTTGAATCAAGAATAGTTAGCCTGGGAGAATGAGTTGAACAATTGTCCACCTTTTTATATGTTTTGAAGAGTTGACATAAGATAGTGATTAGTTTTCCCTGACTATTTGGTAGAATTGGCCCCCTAAACTGCCTGTCCTGGAACATTTGAGGGTAGCTTGAGCTTTGAGTACAGTTTCAGTTTGTATCGTTAGATTAAGGTTTTCTGATTCTTTATGGGCTAACTTGCTCACTTTTTTTCCTAAAAAGTGGTCAGTTTCACTTAGAATTTCAAATTTAATGACATGATAGTTACAATGAAATGTTTTCTTACAGAAAGTTTAAAACATATACAATAGTAGAGAGAATAGCATAATGAACCCAGTATACCTGACATTCAGAATCAAAATCCTTAAATACATGGCCAATCTTGTTCCAATTATTTCCCCATCTAGCTTGCATCTCAGCTGCTGGAATGATGTGAAGCAAATCCAAGACATCATATCATTTTATGTCTAAATAATTCAATATATGTTTCTAAAAGATAAGGACTTTTTTAATAAACCATAAACCCAATATAATTACCATTTCAAAAAAATTAAGTAAGCCATTAATATCATCAGTTATTTTTCATGTTTACTTGATGGTCTTATACTTTTTCAAAAATTTGAATTGGTGTCCAAATTTGTGAATTGGTTGTCCACACCAACAAGGCCAGCTGTGCCTGGCCCTGTTCTAAGTGCTTTGCATATCTTATCATAAGTCCTTAATGTGGAAAGCTTATGTGTAGGGAAAAGGAGGTCCAGAGAGGCCAAGTGACTTGCCTAAGACCTCACAGCAAGTTAGAGGCAGAGCCAGGAATTTAAATCCCAGGGTGTGAAACCTGTCACACCCTGGACCAAGGTGTGATGGTCCACACCTTGTGATTATTCATTATGTTCCTCAAGTCTTTTAAAAATCTATAAATTTTTATTTATAAAATAAACCAGTGGCCGAGTGGTTCAGTTTGTGTGCTCCGCTTTGGTGGCCTGGGGTTTTGCTGGTTCGGATTCTGGGCATGGACATGGCACCACTCATCAAGCCATGCTGAGGTGGTGTCCCACATAGCACAACCAGAAGGACCTACAACTAGAATATACAACTATTTACTGGGGGGCTTTGGGGAGAAGAAGAAGAAAAAAAGATTGGCAACAGATGTTAGCTTAGGTGCCAATCTTTAAAAAAAAACCTATAAATTTCCCTCACATCACCTCTTTTTCCTTATAATTTCTTTTGTTGGAGAAAAAAAAACAGGGGAGTGACTGGCCCCGTGGCCGAGTGGTTAAGTTCGCCTGCTCCACTGCAGGCGGCCCAGTGTTTCGTTGGTTCGAATCCCGGCCACAGACATGGCACCACTCATCAAACCACGCTGAGGCAGCGTCCCACATACCACAACTAGAAGGACCCACAACTAAGAATATACAACTATGTACTGGGGGGGGGGGGGTTGGGGAGAAAAAGGAAAAAAATAAAATCTTTAAAAAAAAAACAAACAAAAAAAAAAACCAGGGGAGAGTGATGTCAGCGTGATGGAGGAGTGAGCTTTCCCAGTAATCTCTCCCCTCCAACATACAGCAAAAAAGACATTCATACTTCAACAGAGGACATCCAAACAACACAAAAACACCTGAGAGACCCATACAGCCATATGATGGAGGGCAGAGAGGCTGGAGTGCCCCCTCAGAGGAGGTGGAACAGGGTAATAGAAAACTTTGCTTCCTCCCCTAAAGACTGCGGACTGGGACCGCAGGAGGCCTTCAAGAGGGAAGTAACAGGGGAGGGGACATTCATTCGCAGGATCCCTGAAGTTCCTTGCAGCCTAGAGGGAAGACTTCTACCAGGGTGAAAGCTTTCATGGGGGGTGACCTCATTAAGCCAACACCCCAGGAGAACAGATAGTGAGAGCAGAGTGAGAAAACCTCAAGAGCACGCAGTAGAAACCGCCCCTCCTCCCACCCACCCAGCACTGGCTCCAGCACCTGGCATCTTGGCAGAAGGCACAGGGCTCAGAATATGTGGCTTGTGACCCCCACCCAGTAGCTATAGGCAGTAACTGCAACCAAATAATACCAGGATGCATCAAAACAGAGCCATGCCCTCTAGCAATATCAAACATTATATTAAATCTCCAGACCAGAGAGAAAATGACAAGTACCCAGAAATCAGTCCTGAGGACACCGAAATATGTAACTTAAATGACAAAGAATTAAAAATAGTTATAAAAAACTCAGTGAGTTAAAAGAGAATGTAGGGAAACAATTCAACAAGTTCAGGAGCTACTTCACAAAATTGAAACTGTAAAGAAGAATCAATCAGAAATGTTAGAGATGAAAGGCACAATGGAAGAAATAAAACAAAATCTGGATTCCCTAAACATTCAAGTGGACATCATAGAGTAACATATTGTCATAATTGAAGATAGACATGTTGAAATGCTCCAGATAGAGGAGGAGAGACAACTAAGACTAAAAAGAAATGAAGAAAGTCTCTGAGAAATATCCAACTCAATTAGGAAATGCAACATAAGAATTGTAGGTATTCAAGAAGGAGAAGAGAAGGAGAACAGAGCAGAAAGCTTGTTCAAAAAAATAATAGCACAGAACTTCCAAAACCTAGTGAAGGAGACGGAAGTCCATGTGGAAGAGACTGTCATATCTCCTAAATTTTTCAATGTCAAAAGACCTACAACAAGGCATATAGTAGTGAAACTGGCGAAAATGAATGACAAAGAAAGAATACTAAGGGCAGCAAGGCAGAAGAAAATAACATACAAAGGAACCCGCATCAGGCTTTCAGCAGATTTCTCCACAGAAACCTTACAGGCTAGGAGAGACTAGAATGGCATATTCAAATATTTGAAGGGCAAAAACTTTCAGGAAAGAATACTCTATCCAGCAAAAATATCCTTCAGATATGATGGAGAAATAAAAACTTTCAGAGACAAACAAAAGCTAAGGGAGTTTGTAGCCATGAGACCCCTCCCCCCACAAGAAATCCTCTAGAAGGCCCTCATACCTGAAAAAGAAGGGAGAAAGGGATTATAAAGCACAGAGTAAGGAGATAAATAGGTAGACAGAATCAGGACAGGTTAGCAAATACTCAAGTATAGCATTAAAGATAAAGGTAAGGACAACACCAAAAGCAAAGATAATCTTGTCATCTTAACCACAAACTCACAACATAAAATGGAATAAGATGTGATGAAAACAACTTAGGAGGGGCAGAGGAAAGGGACTGAATAGGTTTAGTCTAAGGAAGTAAGAGGCCATCAGAAAATGGACTATCTTATCCACGAGATTTTTGAATACAAACCTCATGGTAACCACTAAACAAAAAAGCAGACCAGAGACACAAATAATAAATAGGAGAAAACAAAGAATCACATCATAAAAAACCACATAATTCAACTGGTAGACCAAAATACAGAGGATGAAAAACAAAGTAAATGCAGGAGAACCAGAAAATGAGTGATAAAGTGGCAGCATTAAGCCCCCATATATCAGTAATCACCCTAAATGTAAATGGATTGAATTCTCCAATAAAAAGACACAGAGTGGCAAGATGGATTAAAGAACACGATCCAACAATATGCTGCCTCCAGGAAACACATCTCAGCTCCAATGACAAACACAGGCTCAGAGTGAAGGGATGGAAGATGATACTCCAAGCTAATGGCAAACAAAAGAAAACAGGTGTTGCAATACTTATATCAGACAAAATAGACTTCAAGATAAGACAGGTAAAGAGAGACAAAGAGGGGCAGTATACAATGATCAGAGGGACACACCATCAAGAAGAAATAACACTATAAATGTCTATGCACCCAACACAGGAGCACCAAAGTACATAAAGCAACTATTAACAAACCTAAAAGAAGATATTGATAATACCACAATAATAGTAGGGGACCTCAACACTCCACTCACATCAACGGATAGATCATCTAAGTAGAAAATCAACAAGGGAACAGTGGAATTAAATGAAAAGCTAGACCAGTTGGACTTAATAGACTTATGTAGAACACTCCATCCCAAAACAGCAGAATACACATTCTTCTCAAACGTGCATGGAACATTCTCAAGGATAGACCGTATGTTGGGAAACAAGGCACAAGAAGATTGAAATAATAAGTATCTTTTCCAATCACAATGCTATAAAGCTAGAAATTAATTACAAGAAAAAAACTGAGAAAGGCACACAGATGTGGAGACTAAGCAACATGCTATTGAACAAGCAATGGATCATGGACAAAATTAAAGGAGAAATAAAAAAATATCTGGAGACAAATGAAAATGAAAACATACCATACCAACTCTTATGGGATGCAGCGAAAGCCATATTAAGAGGGAAATTCACTAAAGATAAGACCTGAAACCATAAGACTTCTAGAAGAAAATATAGGCAGTACACTCTTTGACATCAGTATCAAAAGGATCTTTTCAGACACCATGTCTTCTCAGACAAGGGAAACAATAGAAAGAATAAACAAATGGGACTTCATCAGACTAAAGAGCTTCTTCAAGGCAAGGGAAAACAGGATTGAAACAAACAAACAACCCACCAATTGGGAAAAAATATTTGCAAGCCATATATCTGACAAAGGTTAATCTCTATACTACATAAAGAACTCACACAACTCAACAACAAAAAATCAAACAACCCGATAGAAAAATGGGAAGGGGACATGAACAGATATTTTTCCAAAGAAGATATATGGATGGCCAATAGACACATGAAAAGATGCTCATCATCACTAATCATCAGGGAAATGCAAATCAAAACTACGCTAAGATATCACCTTACACCCGTTAGAATGACAAAAATAACCAAAACACAAAGTGACAAATGTTGGAGAGGTTGTGGAGAAAAAGGATCCCTCATACACTACTGGTGGGAATGCAAACTGGTACAGCCACTATGGAAAACAGTATGGAGATTTCTCAAAAAATTAAAAATAGAAATACCATATGACCCAGCCATCCGACTACTGGGTATCTATCCAAAGAACTTGGAATCAGCAATTCCAAAAGTCCCATGCACCCCTATGTTCATTGCAGCATTATTTGCAATAGCCAAGGCGTGGAAGCAACCTAAGTGCCCATCAACTGATGATTGGATAAAGAAGATATGGTCTCTCTCTCTCTCTCTGTATGATGGACTACTACTCAGCCATAAAAAAGATAAAATCGTCCCATTCAAAACAACATGGATGGGCCTTGAGGGTATTATGTTAAGTGAAATAAGCCAGATAGAGAAAGACAATCTCTGTATGACTCCATTCATATGTGGAAGTTAAACATGTAGACAAAGAGGACAGATTAGTGGTTACCAGGGGAAAGGGGAGGTGGGGGGTGGGTGCAAAGGGTGAAGTGGCGCATCTACAACACGACTGACAAACAATAATGTACAAGTGAAATTTCAGAAGGTTGTAAACTATCATAATCTTAATAAAAAGTAAAAAGAAAAAAAGAGGGAAATTCATCGCAATACAGGCTCGCCTTAACAAACAAGAAAAACCCCAAATAAGCAATATCAAACAACACCTAACTGAATTAGAAAAAGAAGAACAAGCAAAGCCCAAAGTCAGCAGAAGGAGAGAAATAATACAAATCAGAGCAGAAATAAATGCTATTGAAATAAAAAAGGCAGTAGAAAGGATCAATTAAACAAGAGCTGGTTCTTGGAGAACATAAATAAAATTGACAAACCCATAGCCAGACTTACAAATAAAAAAGGAGAGAAAGCTCAGGTAAATAAAATTAGAAATGAAAGAGAATAAATAACAACAGATACCACAGAAATACAAGGTATTATAAGAGAATACTATGAAAAACTATATTCCAACAAAATGGACAATCTACAGAAAATGGATAAATTCTTAGACTCTTACAACCTCTCAAAGCTGAATGAAGAAGAAATAGATAATCTGAATGGACCAATCACGAGTAAAGAGATTGAAACAGTAATCAAAAGCATCCCAAAGAATAAAAGCCCAGGGCCAGTTGGCTTCCCTGAGGAATTCTACCAAACTTTCAGAGGACTTAATACCTATCCTTCTCAAGCTAGTCCAAAAAAATTAGGGAAGACTGAATGCTTCCTAACACATTCTACAAGGCCAACATCACTCTGATAGCAAAGCCTGACAAGGACAATACAAAAAAGGAAAACTACAGGCCAATATTGCTGATGAACATAGATGCAAAAATCCTCAAGAAAATATTGGCAAACCTGATACAGCAATACATCAAAAAGATCATACATCATGACCAAGTGGGATTTATACCAGGGACACAGGGATTGTTCAACATCCACAAATCAATCAATGTGATACACCACATCAACAAACTGAGGAGTAAAAACCACATGATCATCTCCATAGATGCAGAGAAAGCATTTGACAAGATCCAAAGCCATTTATGATAAAAACTCTTAACAACATGGGGATAGAAGGAAATTACCTCAACATAATAAAGGCCGTATATGACAAATCCACAGCCAACATCATACTTAATGGGGAAAAACTGAACATCATACTTCTGAGAACAGTAACAAGACAAGGATGCTCACTATCACCCCTCTTATTCAACATAGTACTGGAGGTTTTGGCCAGAGCAATTAGGCGAGAGAAAGGAATAAAAGGAATCCAAATAGGGAGTGAAGAAGCGAAACTCTCACTGTTTGCAGACGACATGATCTTATATATAGAAAACCCTAAAGAATCTGTCGGAAAACTGTTATAAATACTTAAAAACTACAGTAAAGTTGTGGGGTACAAAATCTACCTACAAAAATCAGTTGCATTTCTATACTCTAATAACAAACTTACAGAAAGAGAACTCAAGAATACAATTCCATTTACAATCTCAACTAAAAGAATAAAGTACCTAGGAATAAATTTAACCAAGGATGTGAAGGACTTATACAATGAAAACTATAAGACATTATTGAAAGAAATAGATGATGCCATAAAGATATGGAAAGAGGTGCCATGCACATGGATTGGAAGAATAAAGATAGCTAAAATGTCCATATTACCCAAAGCAATCTACAGATTCAACGCAATCCCAATCAGAATCCCAATGACATTCTCCATGGAAATAGAACAAAAAATCCTAAAATTCATATGGGGCAACCAAAGACCCTGAATTGCTAAAGTAATCCTGAGAAAAAAGAACAAAGCTGGAGGCATCACAGTCCCTGACTTCAAAATGTGCTACAAAGCCATAGTGATCAAAATAGCATGGCAATCATACAAAAACAGGCACACAGGTCAATGGGACAGAACTGAAAGCCCAGAAATAAAACCGCACTTCTACGGACAGTTGATCTTCAACAAAGATGCCAAGAACATACGAAGGAGAAAAGACAGTCTCTTCAATAAATGGTGTTTGGAAAACTGGACAGCCACATGCAAAAGAGTGAAAGTAGACCATATCTCACACCACACACAAAAGCAGACTCAAAATGGATCAAAGACTTGAAGATAAGTCCTGAAACCATAAAACTCCTGAAAGATAATATAGGTAGTATGCTCTTTGACATCAAACTTAAAAGGATCTTTTCAAACACTGTCTTCTCAGACAAGGGAAACAAAAGAAAAAATAAACAAGTGGAACTACATCAGACTAAAAAGCTTCTACAAAGCAGAAGAAACCAGGGTCAAAACAAAAAGACAACCCACCAACTGGGAGAAAATATTTGCAAATCGTATCTCTGACAAGGGGTTAATCACCATAATATATAAGGAGCTCACACAACTGAACAACAAAATCAAACAGCCCGATCAAAAAATGGGCAGAGGATATGAACAGACATTTTTCCAAAGAAGATACACAGATGGCCAATAAACACATGAAAAGATGTTCAACATCACTAATCATCAGGGAAATGCAAATCAAAACTACACTAAGATACCACCTTATGCCTGTTAAAATGGCTATAATCACTAAGACTAAAAATAACAAATGTTGGCTAGAGTGTGGCAAAAAGGGAACCTTCATACACTGCTGGTGGGAATGCAAACTGGTACAGCCACTATGGAAAACAGTATGAAGATTCCTCAAAAAAGTAAAAATAGAACTACCATATGACCCAGCTATCCCACTACTGGGTATCTACCCAAACAACTTGAAATCAGCAATCCAAAATAATATACATACCCCTATGTTCATTGCAGCATTATTTACAATAGCCAAGACACGGAAACTAGCCAAGTGCCTGACTGATGATTGGTATATATATATAATGGAGTACTACTCAGCCATAAAAAATACAAAATCATCCCATTTGCAACAACATGGATGGACATGGAGGGAATTATGCTAAGCGAAATAAGCCAGACTGAGAAAGACAAACACCAGTTGATTTCACTCATATGTGGAATATCAACAAACACATGGACAAAGAAAACAGTTCAGTGGTTACCAGGGGAAGGGAAGTGAGGGCTGGGCACAGGAAGTGAAGAGGAGAACTTATGTTGTGACAGACAAGAAATAATGTACAACTGAAATTTCACAATGATGTGAACTATTATGAACACAGTTAAAAAACTAAAATAAAAAAACACAAGCAAAAAAAATTTTTAAAAAACAGGTCATGCGTTCTGTCCAGTTTTTTATAGTGTATATTTTAGTTAATGTAACACTTTGATGTCCTTTAACATGTTTTTCAGCCTTTTGCATTTCTTTTAATTAGTGGTTACAGGTATAAGCTTGATTAGATTAAGTTGCTTGTGTGTTGGTTTGTTTTATTATTGTTGCTTTCCAAGATGAGTCCATAGGTGATGCTGTGTACTTCCATTAGCAAGCACATGATGTGTGGTTGTCTTCCTTAGTGCTGATGCTGGCAGACATTGATGGTGATACCTTTATCCTTTAATCCATTTTGGAGTTGCAGGATGGTCATTCTCTCATTCTCTCTGTCTTTTTTGGTTTATTAGCAGAAATACTTCTACTTGTAGAAACTTTTCCTTGTCCACATCCACGATTTGGTTATACTGAGGGAAAGGTATAACTTGTTTGTAGTATTCTCTTATAATATTTAAATCTTTTCTGCATCTGTATTTTGTACAATTTTATTTAACTTATATTGTTTATTTGCGTGTCTTTCTTTAGTAATGGATTGTATTTGAAAAAATATCTATTTTATAAGTATTTCCAAAGAAGTGGCTTTTGTTATTTAGCTCTACTCTTAGCTATTTCATTATTTATGCATTTATATTCATCATTTCTTACCTTCTACTTCCTTAGATTAATTATAGTATTCATTCCCTAGCTTCCTGAATTGCTTGGATGTTTTCGTTACTTCTTATTTTCTAATACATTCAATTTCCCTCTGAGTATCACTTGGGCTATATCACACAGCTAGTGTTATATAGCTTTATGTGTATTGCTTAAATTTTTTACAAGTTGAGTATATCACTATTATTTTCATTATCAGAATTTTTTCACCATATGTATACAAATACTAGAGAGTGCAAAAATTATTATTTTAATTAATTTATTTTTATTAAGACAGTTTTTTAAGAGAAGTTTAAGGTTCACAGCAAAATTGTGGGAAAGCACAGAGATTGCCCATACACCCCCTGCCCCGACATGTGCATAGCCTTCCCCATTATCAACAGCCCTCATCAGAGGGATACAATTGCTATAACTGATGCACCTACATTGACACACCATAATAACCCAAAGTCAATAGTTTACATTATGGTTCACTCTTGGTGTTGTACATTCTCTGGGTTCTGATAAATGTATAAAATATATCCATCATTATGGTATCACTGCCCTAAAAATTCTCTGTGCCCATGCCTATTCATCCCTCTCCCTGCCTCAACTCCTGACAACTGCTGATTTTTTTTGTCTCCATAGTTTTGCCTTTTCCAGAATGTCATATAATTAGAATCATACAGTATGTAGCCTTTTCAGATTGGCTTCTTTCACTTAATAATATGCATTGAAGTTTCTTCCATGTCTTTTCATGGCTCAATAGCTCATTTCTTTTTAGCGCTGAATAATATTCCATTTTCTGGATGAAACACAGATTATTTATCCACTCATCTGCTGAAGGACATCTTGGTTGCTTCCAAGTCTTGGCAATTATGAATAAAGCTGCTGTAAACATTCATGTGCAGGTCTTGTGTGGACATAAGTTTTCAACTCCTTTGGGTAGATGCCAAGGAGAATGATTGCTGGGTCATATGGTAAGAGTATGTTTAGTTTTGTAAGAAACCTCCAAACCGTCTTCCAAAGTAGCTGTACCATTTTGCATTCCCACCAGCAATGAATAAGAGTTCCTGCTGCTCCACATTCTCATCAGCATTTGGTGTTGTCACTGTTCCAGGTTTTCGCTTTTCTAGTAGGTGTGCAGTGGTATCTTGTTGTTTTAATTTGAGTTTCCCTGATGACATATGGAGTATAGCATCTTTTTATATGCTTATTTCCCACCTGTATGTCTTCTTTGGTGAGGTATCTGTTAAGGTCTTTGGCCCATTTTTAAATTAGGTTGTTTGTCTTCTTATTTTTGAGTTTTAAGTGTGCTTTATAAACTTTAGATAACATTCCTTTGTCAGATATGTCTTTTGAGAATATTTTGTCCTACTCTGTGATTTGTCATCTCATTCACTTGACATTGATTTTCACAGAACATAACTTATTAATTTTAAGGAAGTTCAACTTATCAGTTGTTTCTTTCATAGATTGTGCCTTTGGTGTTGCATCTAAAATGTCATCACCATACTCAGGCTAATCTAGGATTTCTCCTATATTATCTTCTAGGAATTTTATAGTTTTGCATTTTGAATTTAGGTCTGTGATCCACTTTGAGTTAATTTTGGTGAAGGGTGTAAGGTCTGTGCCTAGATTAATTTTTTTGCATGTGGCTGTCCAGTTGTCCAACATCATTTGCTGAAAAGACTATCTTTTTTCCATTGTATTGCCTTTGCTATTTTGTCAAAGATTATTTGACTGTATTTATGTTTGTCTATTTCTGGTAGCTCTATCCTGTTTCATTGTTATATTTGCCTGTTCTTTCGCCAATACCACACTCTCTTGATTACTGTAGTCTTATAGTAAGCCTTGAAGTCAGGTAGTGTCAGTCCTCCAGCTTTATTCTTCTCCTTCAATATTGTGTTGGCAATTCTGGATCTTTTTCCTCTCCTTATAAACATTAGAATGAGTTTGTTGATATCTACAAAATAACTTGCTGGGATTTTGATTGGGATTGCATTGAATCTATAGGTCAATTTGGGAAGAACTGACATTGACAATATTGTGTCTTCCTATGCATGAACATGGAATATCTCTCCACTTATTTAGTTCTTTGAATTTGTTCATTGGAGTTTTGTAGATTCTTATATAGATCATGTACGCATTTTGTTAGACCTATATCTAAGTATTCATTTTGGGGGGTGCTAATGTAAATGGTATTGTGTTTTAATTTTAAATTTCACTTGTTCATTGTTGGCATATGGAAAATCATTTACTTATGTATATTAACTTTGCAACCTGCAACCTTGCTATAATCACTTATTAGTTCCAGGTGTTTTTTTGTTGTGTTGATTCTTTCATATTTCTACATAGAAACATTTCATGTTTTTACATAGACAATCATGTCATCTGCAAAAAACTACAGTTTTATTTCCTCCTTCCCAATCTGTATATCTCTTATTTCTTTTTCTCATCTTATTACATTAGCTAGAACTTGTAGTACCATGCTGTCAAGGAGTGGTGAGACGGGACATCTTTCCCTTGTTCCTGATCTTAGTGAGAAAGCTTTGAGTTTCTCACCATTATTAAGTATGATGTTAGTTGTAGGGTTTTTGTAGGTGTTCTTTATCAAGTTGAAGAAGTTTCCCTCTAGTCCTACTACTGAGAGTTTTTATCATGAATAAGTGTTGGATTTTGTCAAATGCTTATTCCACATCTATTGATATGATCATGTGATTTTTTTTAGCCTATTGATGTGAAGGATTACATTAATTGATTTTTTTTTGAGGAAGATTAGCCCTGAGCTAACATCTGCCACCAATCCTCCTCTTTTTGCTGAGGAAGATTGGCCCTGAGCTAACATCTGTGCCCATCTTCCTCTATTTTATATGTGGGACCCATGCCAAAGCATGGCTTTGATAAGCGGCTTGTTGGTCTGTGCCTAGGATCCAAACCTGTGAACCCTGGGCCATCAAAGCAGAGCGTGCAAATCCAACCACTGTGCCACCAGACTGGCCCTTATATTAATTGATTTTTGAATGTTGAACCAGCCTTGCATACTTGGTATAAATCTCACTTTGTTGTGGTGTATGATTCTTTCTGTACATTGTTGGATTCAATTTGCTAATATTTTGTTGAGGATTTTTGCATCTATGTTCATGAAGATATTGGTCTGTAGTTTTCTTTTCTTGTAATAACTCTCTCTAGTTTTAGTGTTAGGGTAATGCAGGCTTCATAGAATGAGTTAGGAAGTGTTCCTTCCACTTCTATACTCTGAAAGAGGTTGTAGAGAATTAGTAAAATTTCTTCCTCAAATGTTGTTTTGGTTCAGGTTCACCAATGAACCCGTCTGGACTTGGTTCTTTCTGTTTTGGAAGTTTCTTTTAATTTCTTTAGTTTGGAAGTTTTCTTTTCAATTTCTTTAATAGATATAAGCCAATTCAGATTGTCTATTTCTTCTTATGTGTGTTTTGGCAGATTGTCTCTTTCAAGGAATTGGCCTATTTCACCTAGGTCATCAAAGTTCTGGGCATAGAGTTCATACTATTCCTTTATTATCATTTTACTGTCCATAGGATCTGTAGTGATGTCCTCTCTTTCATTTCTGATATTAGTAATTTGTGTCTTCTCTCTTTTTTTGCTTAGTTAGCCAGGCTTATCAATTTCATTGATCTTTTCCATAAACTGGCTTTTAGTTTCATTGATTTTCTCTATAGATTTCCCATTTTCAACTTCATTGATTTATGCTCTAATTCTTATTATTTCTTTCCTTTTATTTACTTTGAGTATAATTTGCTCTTCTGTTTCTAGTTTCCTATGGTGGAAACTTAGATTATTGATTTTAGATTTTTTCTTTCATAATACATGCATTCAGTGCTATAAATTTTCTCCTAAGCACTGCTTTCTCTGCATCACACAAATTTTGATAAGTTGCATTTTCATTTTCATTTAGTTCAAAATATTTTTTAGTTTCTCTTGAGATTTCTTTTTTGACTCATGTGTTATTTAGACATGTGTGCTTTAATCTGCAAGTATTTTGAGATTTCCCAACTATCTTTCTGTTATTGATTTCTAGCTTAATTCCATTGTGGTCTGAGAACAGAAATCTTTTAAATATGTTTAGGTGTGTTTTATGGCCCTGAAAGTGGTCTGTCTTGGTGAATGTTCCATGTGAGCTTGAGAAGAATGTGTATTCTGCTGCTGTTGGATGAAGTAGTCTATAAATGTCCATTATATCTGGTTGACTGATGATTGTTTTGTTTTTGGCTGAGGAAGCTTCGCTCTGAGCTAACATCCACTGCCAATTTCTCTTTTTGTACATGAGCCACCACCACAGCATGGCCACTGACAGATGAGGGATGTAGGTCCATGCCTGGAAACCGAACCTGGGCCACTGAAGCAGAGTGCACTGAACTTAACCACTAAGCCACCAGGACTGGCCTGATTGATGATGTTTTTGAGTTAAACTATGTCCTTATTGAATTTCTGCCTGGGGGATCTGCCTGTTTTTCATAGGAGGATGTTGAATTCTCCAACTATGATGGTGAATTCATCTATTACTCTTTGCAATTCTATCAGTTTTTGCTCCAAACAGTCTGACATTCTTTTGTTAGGTGCATATGCATTAAGGATTGTTATGTCTTCTTGGAGCATTAACCTCTTTATCTATATTGAATGGCTTCCTTTACATGATAATTTTCTTTGCTTTGAAGTCTGCTCTGTTTGAAATTAATACAGCTACTCTTGCTTTCTTTTGATTAGAGTTAGCATGGTATATTTTCCCCCATCCATTTACTTTTAATCTATATGGGTCTTTGTATGTAAAGCAGGTTCTTGAAGACAACATATAATTAGGTCTTGTGAGTTTCTGCTCCGGTAAGTTTCGACTCCCTGTATTTGCCTGCCTGTCTCTCCAATATTGGGATCATGGCTTGTCCTGTGTCATCATCTCTCCTATGGATCCAAGAAGAGTTGCTGATTTTTCAGTCTGTTCAGCTTTTTATTCATTTTAAGGAAGGATTGGCAACTTTCAAGTTCCTTACATGTGGAACGGGAAACTAGACATCTAAAAATTATATTTGAGAAGGCTATGAAGAGGATAAGAGAGATAAAATGTAATTTGGAGGAGATTTCAGGGTTCAGGGATATTTTATTTTTTTATTAGTTATAAAGAGACAAACATATTTAACTGCTGGTCAGAGTTGGTTTATCCAAGGAACTCAAAGAAATTTAACACTAGAAAATCAATCAATGTATTTGGCCTTGTGTAACAGTCAGAGATTGCTGAGGAAAATAGAAGCCCCTCTAAATATTTAACACAGTGAAAAATTAATGCAGAGGACTGGTTACACAAGTGATGGAGAAGCCAAGTGATGGAAAGCGGGGGAACCTCATCTTTAACAACATGAGAAAGTCAATCCGACCTCCAGGCTGCAAGAACAAAGAGAGATGGTAGTGTTACTGGAAACTAGGTGTTTGATTCAACAGGATCTGGAGCCATGGTGGGCCAATGTGATGGTGACTGGACCCATGGAGAACATGTAGCCATTGAAGGAAAAGTCATCTGATGCAGAGGAAGAAGGAGAAAAACTCTGACTGCTCTATCCTTCTGGGTTCTAATCTCCTGCTGGTGCCTCCAGTTGGCTGAACTAAAATGTTAGCAAAAATTGGTGAGCCTAGGAATTGTGGCCTTCAGGGGTTAGCCTCTGTATAATAGAGAGCAGAGCAGGGGAAGAATGAGGAATGGATCTGGGGACAAATAGGCCTAGGACTGCCTTACTATAGTAACAGATTGAATGAGAAAAATCATATCTAATCTGATCAATAAAGATATTTAATAAAAATCTACATCCATTCATAATAAAAAGAAATGTTAGCCCTAGAGTATAAAATGTATATCCATGAGTCCATACTGATAGAAATAAATTACTGGATAAGTAAATAAATGGAAAATAGATAAATCTCCCACACAGAAGAATTACAAATCATTTATGTAGATATTTTCCACTTAAGGAAGGGGAGCATAACTCCTTACTCCTTAAGTGTGTGCAGTGCATAGTGATTTCCTTCCAAAGAAAGTACAATGTGAAAAGGGTGGGGAGAGTAACTTTACAGTAGAGAGGCCTGAAAAATATGACCTCAACTAGCTGATCAAGATTAAAATCAACAGTTATAAGTCATGTTGATTGTATGTACCCTTGATATGATGTCATGACAATAGCACTTTACCTCTGTGTTCTTTCTCCCCAAAACCCATAAGCCCAGTCTCATTATGATAAAGTCATCAGAAAAATTCCAAGAGAGTGGCATCCTACAACATACCAGACCAGTACTCCTCAAAATTGTCAAGGTCCTCAAAAATAAGGAATGCCTGAGAAATTGTCACAGCCAAGATTATCGTTGGGAAGCATGATAACTAAATGTGATATGGGATCTTGTATGGGATCCAGAAACAGAAAAAAGACAGATAAAAGCTAAGGAAATCTGAATAAAGTCTAGATTTTTGTTAATAACATTGCAACAATATTCATTCATTAGTTGAGACAAATGTACCATATTAATATAAGATGTTCATAATAGAGGAAACTGAGTGTGGAGCCTATGGGAACTCTTGGTACTACTATCCTTGCAATTTTTTGTAAATCTAAAACTATTCTAAAATCAAACGTTTATTAAAAAATGAGAAGGGGCTGTCCCTGTGGCCGAGTGGTTAAGTTCGCGCGTTCTGCTGCAGGTGGCCCAGAGTTTTGTTGGTTCGAATCCTGGGCGCGGACATGGCACTTCTCATCAAACCACGCTGAGGCAGCGTCCCACATGCCACAACTAGAAGGACCCACAATGAAGAATATACAACTATGTACCGGGGGACTTTGGGGAGAAAAAGGAAAAAATAAAATCTTTAAAAAAAATGAGAAAAGAGAAAATTTAGCCAACTAGGTAAAGTATAAGTATGAAAAACCTATAGCAAACATCATACTTATATGGAGAAAAGCTGAAAGCTTTTAATTTGAAACTGGGAACTAGACAAAGATACCTGCTATTACCATTTCTACTCAATATTTTGATAGAAATACTAGCCAGTGCAATAATGGGAAGCAGAAAGATAGAAGAGATAACATCAGAAAACAAGAAACAAAGCTTCCATGATTAACAGATGATTAGATTGTGTGTGAAGAAAATTAAAAAAAACTAAAGTTAAACTGTTCAATCAATAAAAGTGTATATAAAGGTTGCTGGGTTTAATATCATTATACAAAAAGTAAACTTTGTTTCTACAGCAACAAACAGTATGAAAATGAAAGTAAACAAAATGAAATTTGTAACTTATCATATCAAAATATAAAGTACCAAGAATATTCTAACCAAAGAACATTTAAGAACTTTATGGAAAAAATATAATGCTATTTAGACAAATTAATAAAGATCTACATAAATATAAAATATAATACCATCGTGGATGTGAATATTCAATATTGTAAATATGTTAATTCTCCATAAAATTAATATACAGATTAACTATAACCCCAATAAAAAGCCCAAAATGCTTTGTGGGTGAATGTGTGTATTTATGTGCATGTGCATATGAAATACGACACAATGATTCTAAAATTTAAAGGGACATTCACTAGGCCAAGAATAACCAAGACACTCTTGAGGTAATAGATGATAAGAGGAGTTATGCTACTAGATAAGTAAGAATTGCTAAAATGCTATAGTAATTAGGTTTGTGGTATGGATGCAGGGGTTAACAAACAGACCAGTGGAACCGAATAGAGCCCTGAAACAGACATGCTTATATATGGATCCATGATTTATGAAAAAAGCACAATTTTAGAGCAGTGGGGAAAGGACAGTCTTTTAAATAAATGACAGTGAAACAACTGGATACCCATATAGAAACAAAATGCAATTGAAACCCTCCTGTTGCTATGCAAAAATCAACTGCAGAGGGATTAAAGACCTACTTTTTAAATTATTATGAAAATTTTCAACCATACATATAAGTATACAGAATGGTAAAATATATTCGTATATTCTTTCATCTAGAGAGCCAGCAGTCTAGGTCAAGTAGGGCATGAATAATGCTGGAAGAGAAAGGACTGAAATATCTGGGGACATTGGTCAGATCAGTAACAAAAAGGGTGGAGATGATATAAATTGGGGAGGAGAAGAGGAAATGATAGTTCCTTCTGCCCCCTTGTCTCCATCATTGATGGCCTTGCCACCTTCTTGGGCCTTTGCTTTCAAAGAGCAGGACCTGGTAGTTAGTAGTGGCTTGGGAGAAAGCTACCTGGGCCAATGATCTGTTCATTTTGCCTCCCAATATACCAGTCTTTCTGCTGACCTCTGGAGCTCTGGAGAGTATGTCTTGACACACTCTTGCATGTATGACATAACAATGTGATTCCAGAGTCTCATGACAAGGGGATGTTGAATTGACTACAGACACTCTGAACAGGCCCAGGAGAGCTTTACTGACTTAGAGGTAGTGCTAGGTTGTGGACATGTGATTGGAGCAGAGTCCTACCTCCCTCTCCACCTGGATGAGAGCTCTTACTAGGAGAAAGGACTTGGAGGCCCTGGCCTCTCTCTCCTTTTTACTCCAGTCAAGGTGTCCTGCAGATCCTGTTGTCTTGCAGAAAACTCTTTCTGTAGACCCCCACCACTGGGGCTTGGGGTACTTAACGGGGAAATGAAGGGGTCTCTCTCTTTCCTGAGGTCAGGCAAACTCTAAATGGGGAAAGGACAGGAATCATGGAATGGTTCCACAGTGGTCAGGGATTTTCAAAATATCATGACTGCAGATGAACTACACAACTTTAACGTAGGCAGTGAAGACATTGAAATTGTTAAAGATTTTGTTTACCTTGGTTCAGTCATCAATTTAAATAGAGACTTCAGTCAAGGAATCAAGAGAAAACTGAGAATGTTGAAAGGGCAGCAATGAAAGAATTAAAATCATCATGTGTAAGGAAGTGTCATTAGAGACTAAAGCCAAGATTATCCAAACCCTCATATTCCCAATTACTATGTTCGAGTGCAAAAGGTGGACAGTGAAAGAATTTATTCATTTGAAATATGTTCTTGAAGGAGAGCTCTGTGGATACTCTGGACTGCCAGAAAGATGAACAAGTAGGTTCCAGAGCAAATTAAGCCTGCACTTTCTTTGCTGGAGGCAAAAAAAAAAAACAAAAAAAAAAACAAAACTGAGGCTGCCCTGCTTTGAGCATGGTTCTTTGGAAAAGACAATAATGTTGGGAAAAGTAGAAAGCAGCATGGAAAGAGGAAGACCAAATATGAGATATATTGATTCCAATAAAGGAAGCCATAGGCTTGAGTCTACAGAAGCTGAGTAGGGCTGTTGAGGATAGGACATTGTGGACATTACTCATTCATAGGGTTGCCAGGAGTTGGAGCTGACTTGATGGCACCTAACAATGGGGAGCTTCCAGAGATGCCAGTGGGAGGGCCTCCCCCTCTAGCACATGGACTATCACTAGTCTGGGAAGGATGTGTTGTCCTTCCACCATCAAAATGGGATTTGAGGCTCCTTATTGGAAAGGCTTCAGGCTAGCAGTCTCATTCTCTGAATTAAAATAGGGTCACCCATAAATAGGGCCACAAAGTCATTACCTGAGGGGGCCCTGCAGGAAGGAGTCTATTTTGGTAATCTCATCTACCCATGTGGAATTTCTAGCTCAGAACTGTACACACCCCTATCTCTGCTTCACATACTTCCTTTCAGCTGCTCTCACTCTTGACTGAATTCTAAGAAGAATTCAGAAACCCTGAGATTCCAAAAGAAGTTTACTTGTAGTTTTGTCAGAGACTTCCCTGAAGGCTTGGGTCATCTCCAGGTCCACTTTGCCCAGGACCAAGTCAGCTATCGTAGAGTTTACTTTCTTCCTCAGTTTTGGTTTTAGCATCTCAGGTGCAGTTAGCCTCTCCTTGTAGATGGAATTCGGTATAAATCCTCAGTGGTGAAGGTGGAAAGCTCACATAAGAAAAATCTTCTCCCAAACCTGGAGACAGCTAGGGGTTGAGTTTCAGCTCTCAGTCTCCATGACCTCTGGGATTTTGGTAGTGCAGCCCATTTAAAATAGCAAAGGGGCTGTCTTTCCTTTTCCTGGGGAGAAGGGATGAGAGGAATGACTGCCTGCTTGAAGCTCCTTCTGGACACTGTACCCACATCCACATGCCATGAAGGTGTGACCTTCAGCCAGTGGTGACTACCTTAGAAGGGAGTGGTAATTGGCCCAGAGTGGCTGGAAGGACAAATTGGAGTCCTGAAGATAGGGAGGGTGAAAATTCCTCCAAAGCCCAGAAAGCCCTCCTTCAAGAATGGCAGACACTCACTGATGAATGGCAGCATTTTGGAATTTTAACGTATGCTCCTGGCTCATGTGCCAAGGTAAAGACAAGAAGACTCCTACAAAAGAAGGGCATGAATACATGAGTACCTCTGAGTGAGAAGAGGAGCAAGCAACATTCTGGCAAAGATCAAGGGAAACTCCCAATGGTTGTCGTTAGTACCACTCAACGATGTGTGGTTCACCTCTCCTGGGCACCTAGCAAACTGAATGTCCTGGCTCCTTATAGCTGGCTGGGCAATAAGTTCTAGCTAATGAGTTCTGAATGTGAGTGATATGTGTCCTTTCTTACTGTAGCATTTAATCACTAGTGTGAGACCCCCCCCACTTTCCCTTCCCCTTGCTACAAAGATTGGAGGAGCACATGTTGGGATAGCCTCTATGAGCTTGTCTCTGAGTGGCTACAATAAGCAGAAGCTCCCCTGATGACCTGTATTGGATACACAGTTTGAGAAGAAAATAAAGATGTTTTGGGGTTAGGTCACTAGGATTTTGGGACTGTCATCACAGCAGCACCCACCTAATCTCTCCTGACTGATTATCCTCCAACAAAGTAAGCATTACATGTTTAGCCATTGTCTGGTGGTGTGATGGGGCAGAGTCCTTTCTATTCATTGGAGAGCAAGGTGGGGGTCTCACCTCTCTTAGCAAAGCATCCATATATTTCTCTATAGAGAGAGTGCCAGGATAGGGACTGTCCTGGAGTCTTGGCCTATACCAAACCACAACCACAGGAACAGAAGAGGGTTTTTGGGTATGTGCAAACTTGTAAGCTGAAAGAGGTAGACCAACATTAGCAATAGAAAGATGTGTTTGTGTCGTGACTATGGAAGTGTGCCACTCAGACCTCCAGCAAGAGAACCTATTGCGAGGGGCATAGTTGCTTGCCAGCCCCAACTGCACTTGCAATGAGGCCACACTTCCCCTGGACTGCTCCCATCTAATGATTCAGCATGGCAGGGATAATAGTGCTGGCCTGTCCCAGCCTAGGCAGGACCAGAGGGCTCAAGTAATGAGTAGATAGCTCAGACCCCCATATCACCCACTACAGTTGCACCATCATGCCTTCCCCAACTTGCACTTATGACTGTATAGGGTTCCTTTCGGCCCTGGCTGGTTTAAGCATGGGCTGGTTCAGTATGTGGGTACATGCTGAAAATGGATGGCACTTGAGGGTTGTCTTGAAGAGAGCGGCAAGGGAAAATCTTCTTAATGGGAAGAGCTTTGAGTACTGCACATGGCTTGGAGTGAGAATGTGCTGGCTAGTTGGTCAGAGGTTGGGAAAGGAGAGGACTGGAAGAGGCCTCCAAATGAACAGGGTCTTTCCCAAAGGTACACAGAGTATTCCAAACAGAAGGGGAGGCTGGGGCCCACTATCTCCAATAAATTTTTAACCTCCATCCCTTATGCAATATTAAAGGGAGACTATCTAAGAAGCTGATTTGTAATTCAAATTTAGAAATCTAGAGTTGAGGATGCAGAACTGCATTCTGCTGCAAATCTTAGCCTGGCCATTGGAAGAGTTCATGTTCAAAGTCTGGTACTTGCTCATTGTGTGGTCCCTGAGCTGCTTCCAGACCATTGGACAGAAACTCATTTGAGTCCCATGATGAATAGGTCCTTACCCCTTATTACTTTTAAACATATCAGTATAAAAATGAGCTTAAGGTTATTAAAATATAAAATGAACCTGCCTCAGTCCTGTACACCCAACTAATTCCTTGCGATTCTGATGAGGAGAGCTTGGGATACCTGGACTGGGTAAGCAGTACCATGGCAGTATCGAGGGGCCCCTGGAAGGCTTTGCCAGGGCTCGGAGGAAGCTGGGCCAGGATGGGAAGAGAGGTCTTTTTGAAAGCCTGGAGAGATTGTGGCAAGGGCTCTTTCATCCTGAGAGTTAGGGAAGCTATAAAGGGGGAGGGAGACAACATCCCCCTTCTTTCATCTTTTTTTTTTCCGAGGAAGACTAGCCCTGAGCTAACATCTACTGCCAATCCTCCTCTTTTTGCTGAGGAAGACTGGCCCTGAGCTAACATCCGTGCCCATCTTCCTCTACTTTATATGTGGGATGCCTACCACAGCATGGCTTAGCCAAACGGTGCCATGTTCGCACCCGGGATCCGAACCGGCGAACCCCAGGCCGCCGAAGCAGAATGTGCGCACTTAACTGCTGTGCCACTGGGCCGGCCAGCCCCTTCTCTCATCTTATCCCTTAGGGTAGTTGTATAATTGGTGCGCAGCAAGTGACAGTTGGACCATTCAAGTGCCACAAGCTCCACTTGGGGGCACGGGTCACCTTCAGAACCTGACTTGTTGGCAAAAACTTAGCCAGCAGAAAAGAATTCAGTAGCTAATGGCAGGCTCGAGGTGTACTGTGAAAACTACCCCCAACCCACAACTGCATTTTTTCCTTCTGCATCTGCCAGTGAGGATACCAACATCTGCCCCCACCCCCACGGGCAGGTCAGCAAAGCAGCCCCTGCAGGGTGTGAATGCACAGCTCTCCTGGCCTGCTTTGGGCACAAAAGGGACCACAGAGGAGGAGCCATTAGGTTAGGGTTCCTGTTGCAACTCCAAGGTTTTCGTCAAAAGGTTCTTGGAGGCGGGTGCACTGACAATTATGGGCCAGAGCAGGGACCCTCTGCACCATCATCAGGACATTTAAATGTAACTTTGCAAACTTTTTAAAACCTCAGCATGCCCTCTTCCCACTCCCACGGGGTTTTCTTGCTCTCTATTCTGCCTATCCACATTGGCAAAGGAGATTTTTAAAAATGTTCTTTATAAAGACCTTGTCCCCTCCAAAATGGAAATAAATGTCCACACAGTATTTTGGCACCACAATGGCTTGCCATATTTTAAAATTTTTGTTTCAAATGATTAGAATGGCTTGTGTAAAAGTGTAACCTGATTTCAACTGCAACATTATTATCTCCCCTCTACTTGGAAACCTCTGGATTCAAATATTCCAGGGAATGAGGTGGATGTGCAAAGCTGTGGGAAGGCAAAGGTGAACAATGGAAGCCAGAAGCTTCCTGGGCCCAGATGGAGCTCCCTCCCAATCCAAAACAGAGGAAACACGGTGACGCAGACGCATATTTGCCATTATATATATTTATTTTCTTCTTTTGGCTATTTACAAACCTTTATTTCAGCATATTTTTTAGAAGCATAATTTTATGTTTCTTCATGTTTTTCTTTTTTGAAGTCAGGACTGGTCAAGGTCTTTTTCACGCAAAAATGTACATTTAATGAGGACAAAGACGGCATTGGGTCATCTTGGGGGTTTCTCTCCTGCTCTGTAGCCCTTTGTGGGTCAGTTCATCCAGGACTCGTGGGTCTTGGTCCTCCTCTCACTGCCTGGGCCCAGCACCACTCCTGAAGACCTGCGTGTGTGTGGTTTTACCATATTTCATCTGCCTCCAGAATGGCATGCCTTGGCTGCCCTCTGAAGAATTCTTTGGCACTGCTGGACATCAGGCACCGTGGCCGGCTGCGCTACACTCGGACACCTTTAGTTCTGCTGATGACTACTGACCTCAGAGATGCAGTCTGGTAAGATGGTGGGTGCAGGGTCTCACACATGTTGAGTTAATAGAGGTGACCCTGATCAACTGGGGCTATTTCATAATTGAAGTAGATTAGGGAGACACTGTAACACCCCCCACCCTGAAACCCCAACACTGATCGTACAGATTTCTTATTGATCACAGGACAGTATACAATAAACACAAACACACTGCACTTTCTGTAGGACAAGTCACGATTTCCTTTGCTGCTCATCACTGCAGCAGGGTACCATGCAGGTGGATAGCTTAGCAAATGCATTCACCAGTTAATAGCTCAAAGGGTTAGCTCTTTTATGTACAGAATAAGGAAGCCTCATTAGGAACGGCCACAGTCTCAGCAAAATTCTGCTCTAAATATGCAAAGATTTTGTAGCCTTGCTATTAACAAGATGACACAGATTGTAAGAACACATTTGATAAGCTCCAGTAAGACCCAACAGATCGTCCATTATCTCTGCAAAGACACCCCACAGTGACAGATGGAACAGGCAAGACCTTGCTAGGAAATGTGTCATATATCCCCACAAGAAAGTGACACTTTTGAGAGACAGAGAGTGTCCTTCCTGTGGTAGTGGTGGAGAAGGGATTCTAGGGGGCAAGTTAATTGGATAGCCCATGTGAGGAAAAGAAAGGCAAGGTGGGTAGAGGAGTAAAGTGGGAGTTGCTCCATCCCAGACTCAGCAAGACCCTTCCCTCTTCCCAAGCCCCAAATTGTCTATCACTACAAGCACTCTCCGATTGACTGGGGCTGAAAAAGGCTCCATGGGCCTAACCCCAGGAGGGCCCTGCTAGATGCTCTGCATTTCCAGACTTACTTGGTGTGAGGTGAGGAGTGGGAGGGGATGTAGGCAGCCAGCTAGAGGAGGGTGTGCCTCTTTGGCTGGGGACAGCTAGGAATGGGGCTCAACGACGATGCTGACGACAGAACACACAGAGAACATGACAAGTGGAGATCTGGCAATTTTCAGGCTAAAAAAACCAAGTCCATGGCAAACCCAAAAGGTTCAAATTTCTGAAAAGGTGCAATTGCCAAACCTCCACCTCACCTTGACACTTAACCTCACACAGTATAAGTCGCAGTAGAGCTCAACTGCTCTTATTGCAGCACATTAGGGCAAGGTACTCTTTAAGGTATAAGATTATATCTAGCTATGTGGATCTATGGAGATATTTACAACTGGCCTCTCTGCCCTTCCTCTGTGCTCTGAAGCTTTCCTGTGCATTGCTGCCAGACACATCTTAAAATCCCCTTTTTTGTCCTCACTGCCCAATCTCTCTGTATGACCTCACCCCAAATGAACTGCTTGCCTCCCTCAGGGCTTAAAGGCCCTCCAGGATCCTGAAAACCCAAATCCAAATCAACCAACAAATGTTTAGGCCCCAGGAAGCAAGTCTTTCAATACCCACGATGGGAACTTCAGATGTGGGGTCATTGCTCTCCCCTCAACCTGGATCTCTCTTTGAGGGGTGTCCAAAAAGAAAGAGGCAATTTTAGACATGCCAGCAACAATTTCTTGATTTTAGCTGTCTTAGGAGATTTGCATGTGTGTGTGTGTGTGACAATATGAAGGTAAACATATGTGATTGTGCATGGGAATATATGTGTGACTGTATGTGAATGTGCATGTCTGTGTGTGTATATGTATATACTGCTGAGGGTGAGTGTCCTCATGTGTATGTATGTATGTGTGACTGTGTAGGTCTCTGTGGCATGTATGTGCAGGAGGCTATATTTGCATACTACCTGTATAGAAAAGAAGAGAGGTGACAAGCTGGACTGAACTAGGCAGTCAGTCCCTGGGGCTCCTTGTAGTTCTGTCTTTGGTCAGCCTTCTCACCCCTCTGACTTTCTCTTTCCCTGAAGGGGGTGGAAGGAGGGTGTTCTGGACTGAAATCCAAGGCTGAAGTTTAGCCAACAACCATCCCAGGATGGGATACTAAAGCGCCCCTGTCCCTGAATGGGCCCACCACCACAGTCCATGCCTGCAGCCATCTCCCAGGCACCTTTGGTTTTCTGCATCCAGCTGCTAGCAGCCAATCCCCTGGGCCATTTCCTCACATCACCCACGTGCTTGCGGCTGCCTCCAGCCCCAACACGTGTCAGGCTAACAAGGTGAGTGGAATAAAGGGATGAGTTATAAAGGCTATATACAACCCCCTCTCCAGTTATTTAGCTCTCCCACCCCACTGTCTACATCATATTTCTGTCCTCAATGCATCTTCAAGGCTTCTCCCTCCCCCTACCCCATCTTTGTTACTCCAAAACATATCTTTCCAGGAAAAAGCAAAATGCTCTGCACTCCAAGCTTATCCCACAATTGAGCACTTCCTTCCTCAAGGCACTAAATTATCACTTCCTAGGACTACAGTTACTTCTTCTACATCCTCTATGTAGGAGACAGCACAGGTGGGTGGAGGGAGGAGAAGAGGAGTGGATGGAGACTCGGAGATACTGCTCCCTGGAACAGGGAATTGGAAAGAAACAGTCAGTTAACCAGCCTGGCCAAATAGGAGTCCCCCTTATGTGGGAACAGGCCAAGGGAATTCTGGTGGCTCTAGAAAAGCCACCAACAGGGAATATATGTATTTCCTTTCACACTCATTCAAATCAGAGAAATAAACATGGGCATGCACACATGCACTTATATACACGCACACAGAATAAACCCATGTGTGTACACACAAGCACACATATATGTAAGTCACAAGTTTACACACTCTTTCATAGGGGTGCGCACACACATATATGCATTCATTCATTGTTATATATATACTCTTATATGCACCAATATAGATTTACACCGCTATACATAGAACTACACAGCTTCTCAAATGGTTGTATGTGCATACAGAACTACCTTGAGGCACACACACATGCAAATATACACAGAAACACAAACACAGAAACACAGTTAAAAGGGTAGGTGGCTGAGGGGCTGTAGGAGAGGCTGCCTAGAGAGAAAGGAGGGACATAGGCTGAGTGCTTGGCAAATCTTGCTCCCTCACAGCCTCTGTCAATGAGGTGGAACTGCTTGGCAAGTTGGAGCATAGGCTACTTTCTATTTCCCTTACGAGCCCTACTGGGTGGGCAGTGCCCATGTTCCATGTGCTTGGTTCACACTCATTGGCTGGTCACCAGCCTCTTCCTGCAGAGATGCTACAGGTGCTGTAGAATGAGGTCTGGTGCCTGGCAGATAATCAGAATCTGATAGAGCACCCCCTTTTGTAAAGGGGAGGGGAGAAAGGGGAGCGCCTCGGTTGAGAGAGTTATGAGGACAAGAAGAAGAGCAAGTGAGGTGGTTCCACCACTCACAGGTGGCATGTCCTCAAACATGGTACATAACCTCTATTTTTTCCCCTCGGAACACTGGGAATGATGTGCTTTGCCTTCCCTGGCTCACAGGGCTCCCGCAAGGCTTCGACGATGTGATGGGTCAGTGAGCTCATTGATACTTACTATGCACTAGACAAATAGAGAGGATTAGTATATAGATTCACAACAGTTTTTTTTGTCTGCTGTTATGGATTAGACAGTGAAATATCAAGTCAGAACTTTCCTAACCCTAGTCTTCACTCACCAAGTGCTTGCTCTGTGACTGGTGATCAAATCAGTATCTGACCTAGACAGAGGTATTGAGTCCCTCTTGTCAAGCATTCTGAAGCAGAAATATAGATAAGAGAAGTTCCAATCCCTCCAAAGATGCCAGCTCAATCTGACTAATCTCTAACCCGACATAATGCACTCCCTGCGAGCTCCTGCTGGAAACATGCTCTTTCACTTACCCTAACATCCCACTCAGCACCCCTATCCACCCTCCCACATTCCACTCCCAACCCCATGCCACAACACCACACTCAAAACACAACAGAAAAAACACTGGAGAAAAGGCACTTTCAAAATTCCCCAAGTTCCCTAGAGCCAGCTCCCTGCACTTACAAGCCATGGCTAGCCCTTTCCCTGTGCACCCCAGCCAAACCCAGCTTGATATTCTCCTGTAGAACCCTAAGCAGGTAGTGAGCAAGGACCATAATCCCTAGGAGGAAAAAACAGAAGAAAAAAAATAATGAAAAAGAAAATTCAACACCTCGGGGGGACAGAAACTCCCCCAGAAATGTTTGTATACAGGGAGTGGATCCTTCTTCTGTTCCCCAACCTGGCTCCTCTCTGTCTTCTAAACATTTCCGGGGATTTCCCATGCTTCTTAGCAGTTAGAAGTCTTTGAAAAGGTGATAGCCTTTTAGCAGAAAAGGAAAATCAATGTGCTATTTACCTCCAACTCCTCCTTCAATCTCTTTCCTTCTAGCCAAAACACATCCTTTCTAACTACTCCCACCTCATGTTTATAAAGAGAAAAGTAGAACTGATTTGACTGCCCACATAATGACAAAATAAAACAAAGTAAAGAAGGCAAAACAGAACAAAAGGAAATGTGAAAGGAGTAGAGCTCAGTGTCCCTGCCACTCTGGGGCACTGCGGGACTAAATGATATGGTATGCCCAGTAAACAATGTTGAATACCACAAAAGCAAGAGGGAAGAGGATCCGGGACCACTTGTCTACCTTAGGGACATAGTCAGGGTGAAAGAGCTTGGAGGAGAACCCTTCACTGAAGGAGCACCCAGGGCTCGGGGGGCAACTGTCATCAGACTCGGAGTTACTGTCCTTGTCTTGCTCAAAGCCCATGAAATCATCAACATTAAGGCTCCAGGTACTGGCAACATCATGCTTGAGGTCAAGGCAGCCACTCTCAACTTTGATGTCATCAGGCACGGTACGGATCTCATCAAGGTTGGAGCGTACTTCTCGCACATACCTCCGGCCGTGGACAAGCAGATGCCTCCCACTAGGGCCATGGCTGTGGTTCTCATCTGAGCTGGAGCTCTCCTCAGGGTCTTCTGGGTCACGGGACTCAGCACGGCCATGGGCTTCAGCACGGTTGCGGATTTCGGTAGGAATAATACTGTCATCAATCTTGAAACCATTAAAGCGAATGCCATAGCTGTGCAGGGGCTGCTCTGAGGTGGCCGGGAGATCACTCAGGCTTTCTCCAGTAGCCACCAAGGCCTGGACTGAGAGAGAAGACAGTGAGCTGAGGCTTTCGGAGGTGGCCAGTGGGGCCTGCACTGAGAGGGAGGTCAAAGACCCAAGGCTTTCTGGGCTTCCCAGGTGGGCCTCCTCTGGTCTGGAGGGAGGAGAGCCATTTTCATCTTCTATGTTAACCTGGTCATCCTTTGAGGAGACGGTAGATAGATTCCTGAAGTCGGTAGGATCAGATCCTACATGAACAAACACTGATGGGGAGGGAAGACGGTGGGGGTTTTCCTCATCAGCACTTCTCATGTGATTCTTCATCTCTTCCACTGAGAGAGTCATGTCTTCCTCGGGTCTCTGGTGTGCAAGGTACTGAGGAACAGGAGCAAGAGGCTGTTAGCATGCAAGGGAAGTCCATGGTGGCTGCCAAGCCTATATCTCCCTGGGGCAGCTGCTTTCTCTGGGGCACTGAGTGGTGGACGAAGGCAAGGCCTCCTCATGTAGTTAAGATTTGGCTCCCTGTGAAGGAGGGTGGTTGCTGGACATTAATGTACTTCCAGCAGCAAAAGCCTCAGCATGGCTTTGGAAGTGGGAAGAGCAAAGGAAGGAGGGGTAGGCCAACCTCTCTGGTGTCTGTGTCTTCCTTTCAGCTCCCTGTGCTCCTCTTCCCTCTGGCTGCATCACCTGCCCTTGGAAGCATGTTAAGTGGACTGGATTTGAAGTCCAGAGGTCTGGGGAAATCTAGCTCTGCCACTTATTAGCCTTGTGACCTTGGAAATGACTCAACCTAAAAAGGAGTGATGATAAATTGTTTTACTTCTTTGTTATCTGGTGTGTGTATGTGTGTGTGTGTGTGTGTGTGTGTGTGTGTTGTATGTGACAATTAGAGGACCTTAAAAATGTGAAAGGGTGAAGTGCTAAGCTTAGGCTTAAGAGGTGCTCAGGGAAATTGACTGTCAGTCAAAAAGCCAAACCTGACGCTTCATTTCCTGGTAGTGATAGCGGGCCATGACTCTTCGGGCTCTCCTGCGTCGCCTATGATGGCGTCGGGGTCTTCGGCTGTAGAAAAGATAGTTGATGTGGACGTATTCCAGCAAGGACAGGAACACGAAGAAGAGGCATACAACCATATAGATGTCAATAGCCTTGATACAAGAAACTTGGGGGAGTTTATCCCGCAGATGTGAGTTGATGGCATTCAGGACGAGCATTGAAGTCAGACCTATAAACAACATGGCACAAAGTTAGTCTCCTCAGGTGACTGAAGTTCTTGGCAAGCTATTGGGCCCACATCCCACATGAAGGGAGTGATGGCCATCTCTGGGGTGGGGAGGGCCCTCAGCCAAAGGCCTTTGGCTCTCTAGGCCTGGGGCCTTTGCTCAAGTGCTCTCTTTGCTCCTCTTCCCCTATCTTTACACCCAGCCTGTGCTGCATTGGTTCAGTGACTTCCTATTGCTCTTCAGATAAAGCCCCAAATCTGCAGCCATTGTTTCACAGTGGTTTACGTCTCAAGCTCTATTTTGCCCTGTGACAGCTCTTCCCCCCTTTACCTTCCAGTACGTAGGCTTTCCTTTAGTCCCTCATTACTAAATGAGATCACATCCCTTGGAAGGTTTTGTAAGCCCTAAAATATTTCTGATCTAAATGTATGACTTGTCCATTCATTTATATATCTAACAAATAATGAATTCTAGTACTTTGGGCCCAACATACCAAAATCCCAGCCTTGATTTTTTTTCACACCTGTCTCTGATGTTGGTCTATCTCTTGGGTATTGGCAGAGCACCTGTACAAATGCCTTTTGGGCAGGCTCTATCTTGTTTCCTCGCCTGTGCAGTCACAAACTGCTCCAGGTACTCCTCCCTTGCTCTCAATTTTTTTCTGAGAAGATGACCCAAGTTCCTCCCTGGGATGGGGACAGGACCTACCAACTGTCACCCTGGCTGCAGAGGATTCATAGTTCATCCAAAACGATATCCAAGAGACAACAGTGGTGAGGATGGTAGGCCAATAGATCTGCACAAGATAGCTGGTGACTTCCCTCTGGACCAGGAACCTCAGTATCAGGCGCACATAGGAACCTGGCAAGGAGACATACTGGTATTACTGGTGTGAGAGACTGGCCCTGAGAGGAGGCCTGTTTTTATCAACAAGAGCATGAATACTTTACACCTGTGGGGTGTTAAACTTGGCCAAGTGCTTCTAAACCCGTTTCCTCATTTGCAGAGGGTAAGCCATTGGAATTTTATGAAGGGGGTTTTGGAAGGTGTCCAGAACCAGAAGGACATAGGAAAGGAGGCAGCAGAGTGTAGAGGTCAAAGTCAGAGGTCCCCAGGAGTTTACAAGGGTACAAAGGGGACAAGAGACAGGAGAGAAGGAAGGGGTCAGACCCACCTGTGAAGAAAAACACCTCTTTGCTAGTCATTGTCTTCCCCAGGAAGCTGAACTGAGGGATCTGCAGCTTCTCAGTCCCCTGGATGGCATTCCCATTGCCTTCCCAGTATAATACAATGTCTTCAACCGTGTAGCCATCTGGGAGGGAGAGAAAAACAGAGTCAGTCAATCTCAGAAGGCAGGCAGAGGCAGATTTCACACCAGAGCAGGCTGTGGAAACCAAAGGATGGTTGGAACCTGTACTTTTTGGGGTTACTTTGTGTTTTGCTGAGCCTGAGCATGGGGGAGGGAGTACTCAGAAAGAGAGCTCTCAGTTTAGAGTTTCTCAGCCAGGAAGGAAAGCACAGCAAAGAGATGTGCTCCTACCCACTAGCTTGTGCACAATTTCCCAATAGCAAGGTATGATTTCCCTATGGGACTATTTGCATCCTAAAGGCCACCTTATCCCAGATGCCATGTATATACCTGTTTGTCTGTCTATCTATTATCCAGGAGAGAGAGAAAGGGGAGAGGGAAGAAGTAGGGCAGATATGCCATCCCTCTCAATGTCAAGTCTGCTTTTGGTTTCCTGATGGCCACAACCCCAAGTTGGGAAGAAGGAGCCACAGGAGACATACGTACAGCTCTCCACCTCCAGCTTGCAGGTCTGCTTGTCCAGAGGGAATTTTTGTAGATTCAGGGAACAAGCTGCTGTGGTGGTGAGTCTGCAAAGGAAAAGCAAAAGGAAGGGAAAAGCCAGTCAAGCCCAGGCAAGCTACCCTTCCTGAGAAAACTGCAGGGGTGGGGAGGTGTGAGGTACCCCAAGGACTGACCCACCTTCCCATACTGCCTACACTAGAGCTGAGTCCTCTTTCCCTCTCTCCTTTTCTTCTTTCTTTGTCCTCTCCCTTTCCTTCCTTCCTTCCTAGAGGAAAGATGAGTTGGAGTTGTGTGGAGAGGAGAGAGGAAATTTGTATGTGACAAAGAAACCTAGTAATGTGGCAAGACTTAAGTAGAGAAGAGATGTATGACATGTCAGGAAACCTCAGGGTGTCAGAACAGGAAGGGCCCTTGAGGAAATTGAATGCAGAGATAGAAAAGGCACTTTCATGCTGAAGAAGCAGCAAGACCATCAAGAGGAATCTGTGCTACACTGAAGCAGCTGAAACTCCAGATTCGGTACGGGTGCCCATATGCGATGTGCAGGTACAGACGTGTGTAGGGGCCCAGGCCCATCTTTGGCCATGGCAGCTGCTCTCACAGTGCTCTCATCTGCATATCTTCCTATGAGGGTACTGGGGCCTAGCAAACACCAGTGGGTGTAAATAGGTTGGAGAGATTAACATATCTGAGGTGGACCATGGAGTGTTGGGCAGGGGCTTCAAGTTGCCATGTGGTGGGTCTGTGAGAGGAATCTGGGGAGGGGTCTTGGAGGAGCTGGGGAAGTGGGAGAAATGACCAGTGTGAAAGAAGAATAGTTACAAAAGCTCTATGCAGCTCCAGCTGGGAGGCTCTGTCCCATCCCTTATCCTGCCCTTCCCAGCTGCTAACCCAGGCCTAGTCTCTTTCAACCCTTGAAGCGATTTCCATTTTGTACAGCAGGTAGAGAGAGAGAGAGTGTGTGTGTGTCTTTTTCTCCCTTCTATGAATCTTCCATCCAGCATTAATCAGCTGAGGACCCTTTTAATGAAACAAGTGTGACTAGTAACCTGTTCCTTGCAAGCTTTGTTGTTCTCTGACTCCAGCGCCTTGGACCATGGAAAAGTGGATAGGGAAAGAAAAGGGAAACAAAGGGACAGAGCAGGAGCACCCCAGAGAAGAAGAGACCCAGAGATAGAGCTGGACACTGGCAGCTACCTCTTGGAGCAATTTTCTGAGCTAAGTTTATCCCTCGTGCTTGTCTTCAGAGATGGTTTGTAAGAAATGACACTGTGAGGAAAGCCTTGGTGACTGTCTGCTATGCTATAAATAGACCAGTGAGGAGTTCCAGTACGCACACATTCTGTGTGTACAGAGCCATAGACAACAGACACATACTGCACGTCCTCAGGCCCTCTGCATTATGCAAATATGACCAATGGCAGAGATTGGTCCCCCTCCCTCACTGCATGGGCTTCAGCATTCATCTGTCTCTCTCCCTCACTGGACAGGAGAGAAAAGACATAAAGATAAATAACAAAATGTATAATGCTAAGGTGGAGGGAGCACTCTTCTAGTTGAGAGAATAAAGGAGAATTTCTTGACAAAGGGGGTATTTGAGTTAGGGATTGAAGGATGGGCAAGGTTTAGACTCCTAGAAAGGGGAGAAGGGCCATTCCACACAGAAGCAGCAGCAGAAGCCAAGGTGTGGGGACAGGATAGCCAAAGATGGCTGTGGGACTCTGAAGGTTCCACTTTAGCTACTGGATAGGATGAGTGAGGGGGCAGTGCAAGACAGATTTGGAAAGCAATGGGCTCCTCTGTGTGTCCCTTAGAGTGCATTCCTGGAATACTCAATAGGAAGAAGGAAGCCTGCTGGGATGGTCCCCAGGCCCCTGGGCAAACTCACCGGATGCCATACCGCACCGTTCCATCTGGGTGAAGCTGAAACATGCGATTTTCCACAGTCACGTCATGCACGAAAGCATCCTTGCTATTTAGAAAGTAGCAGTCGGGGACCCACAACTTCTCAAGCATCCGATAGTCCAGGGTCAGGGTCAGGTTGGTCTCATAGTATGCTAAACGTGGATCTTTCCAGGTCTGATGAAAAATCATCGTGATTGTATAGTCCTGGGAAGAGAAAAGTAAATCCCAGTTGTAAGTGAGGTTGTCCACCTCTCCTTGCTCAGAGTGTGTATGTGTATGCAGGTGTACGAAATACATCATAAACATAGATGAGTAATGAAACATATGTAAGAATGTTAAATGTTAAGAATAACAAAATGAACCTCACATAATTAAAATCCAGGTTAAGAAATAGAATATTACCAATAACTTTCAAGCTTTAATGTCTCCTTCTAGAACATATTTCTCACACTTCCCAGCAGTAACCATTAGATTAGATTTTAATGATAATAATTCCCTTGCTTTTTGTTAGAGTTTAATTGTCTATGTATGTATTTCTAGGGAACATATTAGTTAGTTGGATCTATTTAAAAATTTTTTTCTGAATGGAATCCTACTGTATGTATTCATAATTTTCTTCTTTCACTTAACATTGTATTTGTGAGATTCATGTGTAATTAAATATGTTTGCATTGCTGGATAATATTCCCTTATATGAATATACTATGTTTATTATTGTGTGAACACACCGTACATACCAAAATCACAATGAAACAAAAACTACAAAGTGAAAGTTTCAGTTTACACGCTCCCCCCTGCAAAAGCAGATGAGTGTTTCCAATGCTCCTGCCTTGCCAACAATGGTATTATCCGACTTTTGATTTTTGCCAGTTTGGTGGGTATGTAATGGGTTCTCATTGTGGTCTTATTTTGCATTTCACTGATTAATAATAAAGTCAAACATCTTTTCATATGCTTATCTGCTACTTGGTCTTCTTTTCTTTTTTTCTTTTTTTGAGGAAGATTAGCCCTGAGCTAACTGCTGCCCATCCTCCTCTTTTTGCTGAGGAAGACTGGCCCTGAGCTAACATCCATGCCCATCTTCCTCTACTTTATACGTGGGACGCCTGCCAGAGCATGGCGTGCTAAGCATTGCCACGTCCACACCTGGGATCCAAACTGGCGAACCCTGGGCCGCTGAGAAGCGGAATGTGTGAACTTAACCACTGCACCACCGGGCCGGCCCCCTTGATTTTCTTCACAAAAGTGAAGTTACAGTTCAAATTTTCTGATCATTTTTCTATTGGTTTTTAAAATATTCTTCTTCTTAATTCACAGGAATTATGGATATCTTCAACATCAGTCCTTTGTGACGCAAATATCTTAGTCCACTCTGACTTATCCTTTCACACTTTTATGCTGGTTTTGTTTGTTTGTTTTGCAAAAAATAAGTTCCAGAATTGTTTAGATAAACAGAATTTTAATATAGTTGTAGTTTCAAGTATTTGTTTTTATGGTTTGTGTTTTCTGTGTCTTTTTAAAGAAGTCCTTACCGACAACAAAGACACAAAGACAGTATCCTATATTATCTTTTAAAAGCTTCATAAGCCCTTCACTTTGAGGTCTATAATCCATCTGGATTTATTTATTTATTTATTCCAGGTGGCTGTAGTTTCCAAAACCTACCGTGTTCTTCCATGTGGGCTCTGTTGCAGGTCAGAACAACTGGAGTTGGCTTATGACCCTGCTCCTTTTCCCATGTCCCCTGTCCCCAGCCCCATGGCTGGAGCTGACACACTTACCATAGTCATTTCTGAGATTTCTTCAATACTGGAGACATAAATAGATACTCCCACAGGCACAGGGGCACCTGTAATACAGGAAGACACTATTATATGCAGGGTAGGAAAAAGGATAAGAGCATGGACTCAAGGGCCAGACGGCCTGGGTTTGAACCTCATTTTGACACTTACTAGCTGTGTGACCTTGAATAAGTTACCTAACCTCTCTTAGCCTTAGTTTCCTCATGGGTAAAATAAAGAGAAAATAAGGGGATGAAGCACTCGTTTCCTAAATGTTTTCCTGATAAGAACTCAAGAGCAATGAGCCCAAAATACACGACCTAAGATTTGTGGTGTGTACATTTGTGTTACTGCATGTGAGTGTGTCCATGTGTGAGTGAAGGTGTGTCTGTGTGAATGAATGTGTGAGCTATGTGCATGAGGGTATGTGAGCATGTTCACATGTATGAGTAAATCTGTGAGTGTGTTCATGTGCAGGTAGATGTATCAGTGTGTACATGAGTGTATGTGAGCATATCCGTGTGTGAGAGAATGCATGAGCAAGTTTGTGTGCTCGAGTGTGTTGTGTGGGAGTAAATGTGTGACCATGTGTATATGTAGGTATGTTGTGTGGGAGTAAATGTATGAGTGTGTTAACGTGCAAGTGAATATGTTTATGTGTGAGTGAATGTGTGACTATTTGTGAATGTATGTGAGCTTGTTAATGTGCAAGGGAATGTTTGAGGATGGGTGTATTTGTAAGCTTACCTATGTGTATGAATGTGTGTTTGTGAGCATGTCTGTGTATATGAGTGAATTTGTGTGTTCATATGTGAGTGAATATACGAACATGTTTGTGTGCTTGCATACATTGCATGTGAGTAAGTGTGTAACCACATACAACCATATAGGCATGTTGGTGTGTGGAACCATATGTATGAATGTGTTCATGTGCAAGTGACTGTGTGAGCATCTGTGTATTTGTGAGCTTGTCTCTATGTGTGAGTGCATTTCTGAGTGTGTTTGGATATGAGCACATTAATGTGTGAGTATGTTCATGTGTGTGAGTGAATTTGTGTGTGTTTTCATGTATGTGAGCATGTTTGTGTGTGAGTGAATGTATGAGCATGTCAATATGTGAATGTGTCTGTGTGTGCAACCTTGTTCATTTACAAGTGGTAAGTGTGATAAGTGATCACACTTATATACTCATACTTATCATACATTTGAGTGTATAAGTGTGAGTGTATCTAAGCATGTTCACGATCTTGACTGAATCTGTGAGCATGTCCATGTGAGTGAGATTGAATGTGAGTATATGTGACTGTGTTTGTGTGTGACTGAATGTGTGAATGTATGTGAGTGTCTTTGTGTATGAGTGAATGTGTGACCATACTGATATGCAAGTGAATCCATGAGCATATTCATGTGTGTTTGCATGTCACTGTGCAAGTATGAGTGAATGTGTGAGCATGGTAATGTGTGAGAGTGTGAATGTGGATGTCTATGTGTGTTAATGTGTGTTCATGTGTGAGCATGTTTGTGTGAGTTGGTAAATATGTGGACATATTTGTGTGAATGAGCATATTCATGTGTATGAGCATGCTTGTGCATAAGTGAACACACGAGCCTGTTTGTGTGCAAGTATGTTAATGTGCATGTGTGAGTGTGTGCGTATCAGGTTACGTGTATTTTTGTGTGTGCGAGTGAATGTATGTGAGTTATTTATGTGTGCAAATGAATGAGCATGTTAACATGGAAGTACGTGTGTGAGTGTGTGCATGTGTTTGTGTGTGAGTGTGTTTGTGTATGTGAGCATGTTTGTGTGTGAGTGGATGTGTGAACATGTTCATGTGTGTATGTGAATGTGCTAGCATGTTCATGTGTGTATAAATGTGTGAGCAAAAGTGAATGTGTAAGCATGTTCATATGAGTCTATGTAAGTATGTGTGTGAGTGAATTCGTGGGTGTGTTCATGTATGAGAGCGTTTGTGTATGAGTGAGTGTGAGTGTGACTAATTGTGTGAGTCTGTGTTTGAGTGTGTTTCTGCCCCCTGATTTTCTTTTTCAGGCCTGGGTGTTATAACTGCCCATTCAAATGTGATCATGGATGTGAAAATATGTAGTAAACTATAGGGTACAGTGGAAAAATACATTTTTATTGTTTCCTCATTGGCTCAAAGCTGCCTCCACCAAGCCTCATAGAGAAGTCATTATTCTATGTGTGTTACATCACACTGCTGCTATGAAAACACGCATGACACTTGCATTTCAGCTGCTGCCATCACCGCAAGCTGATTGTCCAGAAGCTGAGCTGCAAAGACGGAAACGTGTTATTCCTATCCCAATGCTTCAAAAAGCAGAGTGCTATTGGGAATCAGCATACAAATGGCAGCTGAGAAGTAAATGGGCCTTTGTGTGAGGGCATAGCCCAGTCTCCAGCATTCAGTGCAATTGTGAATGATCCCCAGCGAAGTGCTATGTAGTGACAAGGGTTTCTAGAACCACAGTTGTTTATTGCAGCCTTTCAGGCTTCCCACATGCCTTTAGAGGATGAAAGCTGTGTTCGGCAGGGAACAAGCTCCAGAGAGGCCAAGCAGCCATGTTCCCCCCACCTCACTCTAGTGTCAGACTTCTCTTCCTAGACCATTCTTTGCCACTCAGGCCACTCCATCCACTACAGAGGAATCCTGGGGACCCAAACCCTAAAGGGCCAGAGCACAGCCCTGTCCAAGGGCTCCCAGTGCAAGGGACAAGTAGGAGCTGAAATGCAGCCATGAATCCTGGCCCAGGGATGAAGCCTGGAGGAAGGGGACCTGAGAACTTTTTCTAATTTACCCGCCTAGAGGGGACACCTTACGTGCTAGCGGTGGTCAGAATGAGAACTTAGCTAATGTACCCCACATCCCTGAAAAGATAAGGGAGGGGAGCAAGAAGCTTCCAGATAAAGTGTCTAAATGCTATCTCTGAAGTCATGGCCTCAGCTCCATATCCCATCACTGTCCCTCCTGATGGGGCTCAGGAAGGCAGGGAGGGGGTAACCACTTCCCTCCCTCTTGGAAATTTTGCTGCCCCAATTCCTCTTCCTCCCTAGTATCCATCAGAGTACCAGCAGAAGAACAGATAAATGAAGGAATGATGAAGATGTCCCATTCATTCCTTCACTCCACACCTGTGTCATGCCAGGTGCAGGAAGTCCTCAGGGACCTGCCTTTTGCAACAATGTGGAGTCCCACTTTTCTTGACTAGAAAGAAGCAGCTTTGTTAACTTTCCCTGGATCCTCCTCCTCTTCTTCATCTTCCTCCTCTTCTCAAGGAAGAAATAAAGCTCCCATTTGAACCTGACCACAGTTAGGTGAGGCTTCTGCATGTGGGTGTGTGTGTGCCTGTGTGTGTATGTGTGTGAAGCCCTGAAACTCTACTTCACCTCAGACACAGAGGGGAATTTGACTCTGTGTCTAGTGGGAGGCCTTACAGGGAGTCCTGGGTTCCCCCAATCCAGAACCCCCTGGCCCAGCTGTCCCACTGATTGCCCCAACCCCCACCCCATACAACAGCCCCAGACTTAGGCCCTGTAGTGCCTCTCCTGTCTAAATGCTAAAAAGTCCTGCATTGTCCTTGCCCTCCCACTTTCACTTACTGTTTGGCCAGATCAGGGACCCATCTTTTCTCATATGCTTCAGGTCTGCATGCCCATAAAGCTTAGTGTAATCCGAGAGGTTAGGCATCAGGTGTAAACAAATCTGAGTTAGCTCAAAAGATGCTAGTGAGGTGCCTTGGAGATATTGTGGACCACACACACCTGACAATACCCAGAGATTGGTACTTGCCCCTGTTCCCTCCCCTGGCCCTGGATGCTGATAGAGATGACAACCTGAAACAGTGGGGAGAACGTGCTTGGTGTACTTAAATGGCTGTTGGTCAACCTTTGCTGAGAAACATGAGATAGGGGAAAAAGAGAAAATGTAGTAGCTACTCCCTTGACACGCACCAGTGCTTGGTACAAATGATTGAAAACTGTGGTCATGCAATGGAATGCTGGCTGTACCCTAACACCTGAATTCCCATATTGAAAGAACTTGCCTTCTACGCTCTCCGCTCCAGCTTCCCAGTCCTCAGTGCACACTCACCTTGGGTCCTGGGGCTGCGCCTTCTGCCCTCATACTCAGAGGGAACAATACAGCAAAGGGGACACCAGTCAAATGTCTCGCCAACAAAGCTTAAGGCCCAGGGTGACCACTCTGGTTTTCAAGGCTGCTTCCTGGGCAAATCACAGTGCCTCCACTGGTCTACCACAATGGTAAGTCCTCACAGCTGTGTGCCCTTCGGGGTGGAAGCATTGTGTATTCAGAAGACCTCTATTCATATGTACAAATGTGAACCATTAACATTCATTAACCCTTTAGAGTGGGTGTCGAGTTCTACAACCTGCAGGAAGTAGTGTACTTTCTCTGGCTTAGACACTCTGCTTTTTAGCTCTTCCTCCGTTTCCTTTGAGCTGAAATGTGACTAACCTCTATTTAATGCACTCTTTCTTTTGTCTGTCCTTGGTCTAGGTTTCCTTGATGTGCCCTGTTCTGTGAGGTCTGGGCAGGTTGCCTGTCTCTTAAAGCTGTGTGATTGAAGCCAGCCACCCTTTCCAAGAGGGGAGGCTAGGCAGAAATATATGGAGAAACTGATGTATTGGCTCCCTGGAGGTTTGTGCTTCAGTTTTCTTCCCATTTCTCATCTCTGTGCTTGAGATCTGAGTGTTACGCTAAGGAGCTTGGATTTTATTTTGCACTTAAATAAAGCCATCAAAAGTTCCTGAGGTGGTCAGGCTGGATTTATAAAGATCACGCTGACTACAATGCATTGAATGGACTTAACTTGGAGGGAGTTGAAGGCTTGGGGAGGGGGAGCAGAGGCAGAAGTGCCTGGGACCTGGATGGGTGAAATAAACTAGACAGAGAAGACCATGCTCTTAGTTTTGAATTAGCTGAATGGGATGAGTGTCTGGGAGCAAAGAATGTGCGCTCAAGAAGAAGAACATGTGCCCTCCCTATAGATGAGGCAGAAAACTCTAGCCTGAGAAGCACGGTGTGTTTTGTTTTGCACACCCATTTCTGTGGTTTGCACTTCTCCAGCCAAACCAGGGTGCACACTTCAGGCTGGTGGAGGGGATTGTAAGAGAGCATGAAGAAGGCAGAAGGCCCCTTGCATAACAAGGCAGAGAAGTGGGAGAAATTCCAGGGGCAGAGCAAAAGGCCTGGGGGTTGGGAGTCTAAGAGTGCTCCACTTCAGGTCTGCGCAGGGTCAGGAAGGCAGGGTCTAGAGAGGCAGAAGTGTTGAGCCTAGCGGAGAGTCACTGGTCAGTTTACTGGGTGGGGCTAGCTTGTTGTGTCTCAGCTCTATTCCACCTAACACAAAGGCCTCTAGTGTCTGGATGTGTCTTACCTCCAAAATTTGGTCTCAGACGGGCATCATATCTCGACAGCACCCTGTCCAAAATCTTGTGAACCACAGCTTCATTTGCACAATTTTTGCTGAAACAGAGAAGTCGTCAATAAATGCCGGTCATCAGTAAATGCCACATTGCTTCTCAGAGAACAAACAACAAAGAGCACCTCAGACGTCAACTTGGCAGGGCCGTCGCTTCTCCCGCACACACGCAGACACGTACAGTCATACATGTATGCATCTCTCCCGGCTCCCCTCCCTCCCTACAGTGAGTCAGCCAGAAGCGCAGCAGTGACGCAGACTCCTTTTTCTCCCTTCCCATCCCCAGCCTTTATCCACAGGGTGGGGCACAAAGACTGGATCCTTGTTACCAGGCAGGATTGGGGGTGGGGAGGAGGGGAAACTGTAGGGGAAGTGGAGAGGGGAGAGAGGGGACAGGTACAAGCCCTCAGATAAATGCATTACGTCAACTCCCTGAGGAGCCTCACCTTGCCATCAGCCTGGAAGCAGCTTTCCGGGTTGGTGGGACTCCTCCTTCCAGGGGCACCTGATTGCCCCAGGAAAGGTCATTTTTCACTTTCAGTGCCCTCCTGAGCTGAGCCAACCAGTCTATGTTCTCCAGGTCAGTCACATTTCCCCGATCTGGGTTGGGGCTGGGCATTTTGTTGCCATGCCCTTGGTTTTGTACATCTCTGTTTTTAAGACTTGGCATATGACGCAGAGAGAAAGCCTTGTTCACATAGCAGAGATTTATGACCGTTGCCCAACCAAACCATTTCAGATTCTTGGGGCTCAGGACTGTCTTCAAAAAGACATGTATTCTGGGAGCAGGCATCTCTCTGGCTAAGCATGTGCTTCCAGCCTAGACGTGTCTTGGGTGAGCACATGTAAGTGGACTCAGCTCAGCCCTGCAGAGATCTGGCCTTTCCAGAAGTCTCTGACGTGCTCACCCCATTCACCTAGACCTTTCGCGGAGCTCTTCTCCCCCAAAGGGCCTTGTGAATGAGAACAGGCTCTGGGCATCACTATGACTCCTAGGATCTTTGGCGCAATGACCAGGGAACTTCAGCCCCTGCAATCTCAGTGTGTGTGTGTGTGTGTGTGTGTTCACTAGCGCAGTCTGGCATGTTGGGTTGAGGCCATTGCAGAGCTGTTTGCTGGAACCTTGCCCAACTACCACCCCCCCCTTTTCTGAATACATGTTCATTTCTGATTTGCCATTAAAAAATATTCCCAATAATCTTTAGTGACAAAATTTCATTTTGCATCATTCCAAAGCGTGCACATGAATCATTCCCGCCTGTTTAGGACCACACATTACCCATGTGCCAGCGCTCAGCGTCTGTGTGTGATATACATGTAAGGCTGACTGACTAACATCTCCTCAGATATTTGTAGACCCAAACAAACTTGAAATCAAACACAGAAAAGAACCATGAATCTTCAAATGTTTTTACAGGAGTAAGTGCAAAAGCACATCCATCTCAGGCCACACGGTTAAACAGTCACACAGTAACACAGTCACCTATCACTGTCTGGGCTCCGATAGAGTTGAGTTCATAATTTCCATCTGCGGCATCAGAAAAGGTCCCTCACTGCTCAACACACACATGCACAAATATACATGCATGCCTCAGGGAACAGACTAAAATCCGGACTTAAACAGGTGTCTCTACTGTCTATGTTTTGAGAATTGCTCATCACCTTGTACACCCTCCCCCCCACAATCCCACAGGTGCCGAAGGACGTAACTGGGAAAAGCTGCCCAGGGCCTTAGCTGCCCAGGGCCTTAATACCTGAGGATGGATGGCAGACCCTGGGGTGAGGGCATCCTCCCCGCTACCCTTGGGGCTGCAGTTTGGGCACAACACCGGGCTCCGTCAAGCGCAGCAGTAACAGGTGGGCTGAAGCACAGGGCTCTAAGTCCGGCTACCCTCACTCCTACCCCACCCTCCTCCAGGGACGCGCAGGCAGGGCCCAGGGGCCAGGGTTCGCAAACCCGGGTCCAAGTTTCCCCCAGCCCGCTCCGTCCAAGAGGTCCGAGGCCACCCGCCCGCCCCTGTCGCCTTCATGCCCAGCCTGAGGGCACCCGCTTACCAGTTGAAGAGGTTCAGGACGACTTCGGGCACAGTGGAGGAGAGCTCAAAGTGGAATTTCGGGGTAGAACTGGGGTCGTTGCTCTCCGCGAGCCAGGTCCTGATGAGCAGCAGGAGCACGGCAGCTCGAAGCATCCCTCGGATGCCCATGGCCTTGGTGCTCCGGGGACCAGAGGGCGCGAGAGACGGCCGGACGGCCGAGGAATGGGACGGGGTGGGGGCAGTGTGGGGTGAAATGGAGCTGGGGGCTCGCTAGAAGTTGCCTCTAAGGAGACAGTAGCGAGGGTACGCGGAGCAGAGAGCGCGGAGATCGGACCAGAGCCCAGAGCCTGGGAGGAGCAGCCCCCCAGCAGCTCTGCCCGACGCAGCGCCCCTAGGACACGCCGGTCAGCCGCGAGGTGCGCTCCGTCTGCAGCCGCTCCAGGATGGGACTGGGCACCCCGGGCGCCCAGCGGGCTCCGCCCACTCCGACGGCAGCACCAGCGGAACCAATCCTGCAGGTGCCAGGAGGCGCACAAAAAGGCGCGCGCTCCTGCCTCCGCCCGCAGACTGCGCGCAACCCAGCCCCCCGCCCCTCCAGGCCTCTGCAGCAGTCCCCCGGCCAGCCTCAGACAGGGGCGGGGCCAGACCAGGGGAGAGGGAGGGGAGCTGGCTGCTGCAGGGCTCTGCACCGATCCGCAGCTGAGGGCACCCGGTGGGTCCTGCTCTTCCTCTCACGCAAAAATGCAAAATGTGCGCTTCTCTTGGAGGTGCATGTTCCCAAGAGTTTGTATTTTTCTGGTGAAGGGAGTGAGGTGATTTGACTGCCATGGCTGAATCTGCTTTCTGAAAGAGCTGGACACATTGGGGGATCAGCAGGTGTTCGACTGCTGCTCATTCCCAAACCTTTGACCCTCCAGTAAGCCACGTGCCTTGCCTCTGGGTGGGGAAAGGAGGATGGCCAATGGGTTTTATAACAGAGCTCTGGCCAGAGCACGAGCGCCTCTCCATCAGGATGGAAAGTGGGCTTCAGAAGGCCAAGAGTTTCTTGAAAACTTTAATTTCCCAGAGTACTTTTGGCCCCAGGTTTGGGTCCCCAGGACAAAACTCAGGGAACTGGAAGGGCTCACTAACTGAGATCACCCTGAGATATGACTCTGTCCCATAGCCAGGGCATGTAAAGTTGAAGTGAGGGTCCAGGGCTGACACCACAGAATGGGAAAGAAGGCAGAGTTCAGTGTTTCAGATGTTCAAGGGAGTTAGCTCCTGGAGAGCAGGCCACTCCGGTGCTCCTGCATTCTGGCCCCATCATGTGGAAAAGCCTGGAATTTTGACTAGAGGGCTCTTATTCTTTCCACTACCTCAAATACTGTCCTATGAAACAGAAGGCTCTCAGAGGATAAGGAAATTCCTCTACTAAATCCCTCTGTCCTTCCCATCTCAGATCCATGACAAAGCAAGATCACAAAGAGGTCCCTGAGAGCCCAGGGGACAGAAGGGCAATCAACAAAAAGACCTCAGTCACGTTTACCAGCTGAACCTCCTAAGGCATGCCATTGAGAAGGGTTGCAATGAAAACGGATTTCAGGTTCCCTCTTGGTTAGCTGTGACATTCACACAGAAATACAGCCCGCTTCCCTTTTCCCTCAGTGAAGTGAAGTGGGACTGCTTGTGCCTAGCAAAGCTTCAGTTGTCTGGTTGGCTGAGTGTTTCCCACAGCTCAGGGTTTAACTCTTTATCAACATTTCTTGACCATTTAAAAATCAAACTTTAAAAAATAAGTGTCATAATTCCCTGCCTTCTTCTAACCAGCAGAGCACCTTCACACCTTCCTTTCCCTTCTCCCTTTGCCCCTCTTTCCCCTGGCCTTGCAGCAAATGCTCTCCTTCCCTCATGGGTGCTGAAATTAAAAAGGATAGTGGGACGCATACATCACTGGCTATCACATACAGGAGTGGATCAATCCAACTCACCTCTACTGCTATTAGTTCTGCCCCCATCATCCCTGGTCACCCAGGCATCCTTGTAGAGACAAACCTTGCTTGATAAAAGTGGAAGGGCCCTTCCAGGTCATTTTATTCAACCATCTGGATTGTAATATGGGGAAACTGAGATGCAGAGAAGGAAAAGAGATTGGCCCAAGGGCACATAACAGTAGAGGCTCCAACTAGAATCCCCGTTTCCAGGTTTGCCTGTTTCTAGAAGTTGTGTTTTTTAGTGTGATTCAGCTTTGAGTGGAAGTTCAGGCAACCACCAGTAGATGGGAGTAGATTTATTTAGATACAGGATGTTCCCAGCACCCTGGAATCAAATTCCACAGGCAATCTGTCTCTCATTTGTCAGGGAAAACAAACCTGAAGCTTGAAGTTTTATTCCTGGATGCCCTTGTGACTGTGAAGATTGCCAAAAAGTTGATAATGATAATGAATTCACTTCCAGACCTTAGATTCCAGAGGCCCTCCCTGACCTTTTTTTTTTAAAGATTGGCACCTGAGCTAACATCTGTCGCCAATCTTATTTTTTTCTTCTTCTTCTCCCCGAAGCTCCCCAGTACATCGTCGTATATTGTAGTTGTGGTCCTTCCGGTTGTGCTATGTGGGACGCCGTCTCAGCATGGCCTGATGGGTGGTGCCATGTCCACGCCCAGGATCCGAACTGGCAAAATCCTGGGCTGCCGAAGCACAGTGCACAAACTTAACCACTCAGCCACGGAGCCAACCCCAACTCCTTCCTGACTTTTACTCTTCCTAGAGGTAATGCTTGGTTGAATTTTTTTTTTTTCGGTGAGGGCCAATCCCTATTTAGAAAAAGAAAGAGAGAGAAAGAGAGAAGGGGACGGGGCAGAGGAAGTAATCAAGATTAACTGAATTAATGGAAATTCATTACTCTTTCCATCAAATGTTCCTTTGTGGCTAAACACACGTTAAAGAGAAAGGCCTCCAGCTGGTACAAATCACCATGTGTCTAACCAATGTTTGCAGGTTGAGGTACTGAATCTTAGTGACTCAAATCTTTTTTTAATTAATTAATTAAAAAAATTTTTATTACAGTAACATTGGATTATAACATTATATATCTTTCGGGTGTACATTGTAATATGTTTCAAATTCTGTGTAGATTACATCATGTTCTCCACCCAAGGACTAATTACAATCCATCACCACACACATGCACCTAATCACCCCTTTTGCCCTCCCCCCTCCCCTCTTCCCCTCTGGTAACCACCAAGCCAATCTCTATTTCTATGTGTTTGTTTGTTATTGTTTTTATCTTCTACTTGTGAGTGAGATCATATGGTATTTGACTTTCTCCCTCAGACATATTTCTCTTAGCATAGTACCCTCAAGGTCCATCCTTGTCACAAATGGCCGGATGTCATCTTTTCTTATGACTGAGTAGTATTCCACATCTTCTTTATCCACTCATCCCTTAATGGGCACCAGGTTGCTTCCAAGTCTTGGCTATTGCGAATAATGCTGAAATGAACATAGGGATGTATCTCTATGGATTTGTGTTTTCAAGTTCTTTGGATAAATACCCAGTAGTGGAATAGCTGGATCATATGGTAGATCTGTTCTTGATTTTCTGAGAATAGTCCATACTCCTTTCCATAGTGGCTGCACCAGTTTGCACTCCCACCAGCAGTGTACAAGGGTTCCGTTCTCTCCACATCGTCTCCAACACTTGTTGTTTCCTGTCTTGTTAATTATAGCCATTCTGACTGGAATGAGGTGATATCTCATTGTAGTTTTGATTTGCATTTCCCTGATAGCAAATGATGTTGAACATCTTTTCATGAGCCTGTTGGCCGTCAGTATATCTTCTTTGGAGAAATCTCTGTTCAGATATTTTGTCCATTTTTAAATTGGGTTGTTGTTTTTTTTGTTGTTGAGATGTATGAATTCTTTGTATATTTTGGATATTAAATCCCTTATCAGATATATGGTTTGCAAATATCTTCTCCTAATTGTTAGGCTGTCTTTTCGTCTTGTTGATGGTTTCCTTTGCTGTGCAGAATGTTTTTAATTTGATGTAGTCCCATTTGTTCATTTTTTCTTTTGTTTCCCTTGCCCGGTCATGGTACTTGAAAATATGCTGCTAAGACCGATGTCAGAGGGCATACTGCCTATGTTTTCTTCTAGTAGTTTCATGGTTTCCAGTCTCACATTCAAGTTTTTAATCCATTTTAGGTTAATTTTTGTGTATGGTGTAAGATAATGGTCTACATTCAATCTTTTGCATGTGGCTGTCCAGTTTCCCAACACCATTTGTTGAAGAGACTCTCCTTTCTCCCTTGTATGCTCTTGGCTCCCTTGTTGAAAATTAGCTGTCCATAAATGTGTGGGTTTACTTCTGGGCTCTTGATTCTGTTCCATTGATCACTTTGTCTACTTTTGTGCCACTACCATGCTGTTTTGGTTACTATAGCTTTGTAGTCTATTTTGAAATCAGGGAGTGTGATACCTCCAGCTTTGTTCTTTTTCCTCAGGATTCCTTTGGCTATTCAGGATCTTTTGTTGTCCCATATAAATTTTAGGATTCTTTGTTCTATTTCTGTGAAAAATGTTGTTGGAACTTTGATAGCAATTGCATTGTATCTGTAGATCGCTTTAGGAAGTATGGACATTTTAACGATGTTGATTCTTCCAATCCAAGAGCATGGAATATCTTTCCATTTCTTTGTGTCTTCTTCAATTTCTGTCAACAATGTTTTATAGTTTTTGGTGTACAGATCTTTCACCTCTTTGGTTAAGTTTATTCCTAGATACTGTATTCTTTTTGTTGCAATTGTAAATGGGATTGTATTCTTTTCATTTTTCCTGCTTTTTCTCCCCCAACCCCCCCAGTACATAGTTGTATATTTTAGTTGTGGGTCCTTCTAGTTGTGGCAGGTGGGACGCCGCCTCAACGTGACCTGACAGGCAGTGCCATGTCCGTGCCCAGGACCCGAACCAGTGAAACCCTGGGCCGCCGCAGCAGAGCACGTGAACTTAACCACTCGGCCACAGGGCCAGCCCCAGTCCATTGACTTTTAAAGTAGCTATAGATAACTATGTATTTATTGCCATTTTGTTCCTTTTTTATCTGGGTGTTTTAGTAGTTCTTCTCTGTTCCTTTCTTCTTCTCTTGCTCTCTTCTCTTGTGGTTTGATTGCTTTTGTTAGTAATATGTTTGATTGATTTCTTTCCTCTTACTTATTTGTTTACTTATTATAGGTTTCTGGTTTGTGATTACCATGAGGTTCCTATATAATATTTTATGTATATAGCAATTTATATTGAGTTGATAGTCTCTTTAGCTGACCTCTTTCTAAAAGCTCTACTCTTTTACTCCCCTCCTCCCTCATTTTATGTTTTTGGAGTCATATCTAATCTCTTGTTTTGTGTGTGTCTATCCATTACCCTCTTATCATTGAAATAGGTAATTTTAGTTCTTTTTTCTTTTAACCTTCATATTATCTTCAGAAGTGGTTGGTCTGCTACCTTTACTGTATTTTTGCCTTTACCAGTGATTTTATTGCCTGGCTTTTGTTTTTTAATAATTTTCTTATTCCTATTTGTGGTCCTTTCTTTCCCACTTAAATAAGTCTCTTCGGCATTTCTTGTAGAACTGGTTTCTTGGTGATAAACTCCTTTAATTTTTGCTTGTCTGGGAAACTCTTTATGTCTCCTTCCATTCTGAATGATAACCTTACCGGATAGAGTATTCTTGGCTGTAGGTTTTTTCCTTTCAGCACTTTAGCCTGTAGGATTTTGGCTGAGAAGTCTGCTGATAGCCTTATAGTCATTCCTTTGTATGCCACTTGTTGCCTTTCTCTTGCTGCTTTTAGGATTCTCTCTTTATCTTTAATTTTGGACATTTTAATTATAATGTGTCTTGATGTGGGCCTCTTTGGGCTTATCTTGTTTGGTGCTCTCTGTGCTTCCTGTACTTGGATGTCTGTTTCCTTCCTTAGGTTAGGAAAGTTTTCAGCTATTATTTCTTCAAATAGGTTCTCTGCCCCTTTGTCTCTCTCTTCTCCTTCTGGGACACCTATAATATGAATGTTAGTGTGCTTGGTATTGTCCCAGAGTTCCCTTAGACTGTTCTCATTCTTTTTAATTCTTTTTTATTTTATCTGTTCAACTTGGGTGATTTCCTCTAGTCTTTCATCCAGGTTGCTGATCCATTCTTCTGTATCATCGACTCTGCTATTGAGTCCCTCTAGTGAATTTTTCATTTCCAGTATTGTATTCTTCATTTCTGATTGGTTCTTTTTTATATTTTCCAATTCTTTGTTGACATTCACTGTGTTCATCTAGTCTCCCAATATCAGTGAGCATCCTTGTGAGTTTTCATTTGAACTCTTTGTCAGGTAGATTGCTTATTTCTGTTTCATTTAGTTCTTTTTCTGTGGTTTTGTCCTGTTCCTTTGCTTGGAGTGTATTCCTTTGCCTCCTCATTTTGCCTCTTTCTCTGTGCTTATATCTGTGTATTAGGTGAGTCAGCTATGTCTCCTGATCTTGGAGAAGTGGCCTTATGTAAGAGATGCCTTTTGAGGCCCAGCAGTGTGCTTCCCACTTGTCACCAGTCCAAATGTTCCAAGACTGACCCCAGTGTGGGCTATGCTTGTCCTTATGATATTGCAGAGTTGCTGGTACTGCAGGTGCCCAGGGAGTCTAGTCTTCCCTTCCCTGGTTGGCTGTTTGTAAATTAGGTTTGGAGAGCCCCAGCACCATTGGCTACAAGATCTAATAGCACACTCCTGTTGCACTTTTCCTGTTAATTGAGTAGGTACCCAGTGTAGCTCGTTGCTAGGCTCAGAGGTTTACACTTGCTGTAGGCCTCAGGCCTGCAAGGCTATTGTCAACTCTCTTAGTATTGCAGCTGAGTGTGGCTGACCCTAGGCACGGGAGTACCCCATTGCTCCAGGCTTTGGAAGGCGGGACCAATCCCCTTTGTGGCTGTTTGTGTAGCATAGGTCTTCTGCCACTGATAAGCTCCACCACCCACAGGTCCACAGACACTGTCAACACAGTACTTGCACACTTCCCAACCCCCTGGAGCATATCCAATTGCCCCACTACAGAGGCCCCCACCTTTCCACCAATGCCCACCACAGTTCACTTGATCCTCACACAGGTCCTACCCCAAAGAGGCAGAGATACTCACCTGCCTGTAGAGGATCAAGGCACCCAGTCTATGCCAGCTGACAAGTAGTCTGAAGGCTTGCTGTTGGGTGGGGCCAGTCCCTAGGACAGGCTGCCTGCCCTGGCTAAACTGGATTAAATATGCATGCTAGAGGGTGTGGTAGACCCCTGGGCTAACACGCCAGGGGAAGAGCTTCAATGACATCTGCCAGCGTCTGTCTCAGCACGACTGTACTAGGTCACAAATACGGCCACCACCAATGTCTCAGTCTCCTGAGAGGTCTCACCTCTCACTCAGATGTACTCAGAGCCTACTAGGTCAGACTCTTTTCACCAAAGGATTGTGCAGCCTTCTTTCTGGTGATTTTAGGTTGCTTTTCTACATAGGTGAATTTGTGCATGGGCCACTTAAGTGCCGGGTTTTTTTTGGCTTTCCTCCGATAGCTTTTCTGGGGGTTAATAAGCTGTTGCAGTTAATAGCCAGTGAAGCCAGATAGTAGGACATTCGTCTCAGTTGTGCTGAGTTTGAAGGATGCTTATAGTGGTAATGGACCCCTGCTCAGGACCCCATTCCTCCAGGGAGGGCTGCGTATGTTAGGGTTGCTCCCACCTGGCCAGCTGTGAGGCTCTGTGGCTCACAAAGGTGGCTTTTATTCTCTCCAGAAGGAGTTTCTGCCTCTACCACCTCAGCCAAGACTGTCCCTTGTTGCGGGGATTCTTTTTATCCCGTTTTCAGTTTTCTCTCCAGGGTAATTTTTCCAAAAATAGTTGTAACCTGGTTGTGTTCATGGGAGGAGGTGAATTCAGAGTCTGCCTCTGCTGCCACCTTGATGAGATCCCTGAAATTTCTAACTCACAAGACTAACAGACCTAAAAGCAACAAGAAATACAAAAATGCCACTATAATTTGTACTTATTAGCTTTTGCCCAGTTAATATATTAGACTATCCATAAATATTCAAGTTGAATGGGCTGAAACCTGAATATTGGATCATGGTGTAGGGGAAAGAGCACTGTCTTGGAAGTTATCCCATCTGTGTTCTGGACCCAAGTTTGCCACACAGCAGTGAATGTTCCAGTTTGGCTGGAGTGTAGTATAAGTTTGGAGTAGAACAGGAGGTAAGAGAGGTAAGAGGTAAGGCATCAGGCAAAATCTGGCCTAGTGAGCACCACACATTCAGTGCACAATAAATACATGAAGCAAGAAAGAGAGTTTGGGACCTAATAGTCCAAACTAAGGAATCTGATTTTTATTTCAGAGTCAACTGTAAGCTTTTGAAGGGTTTTAACCAAGGAATGAGTCAATTAGAGTGTTGCCTTGGAAGAACACCCGGTTTCTTTGTAAAGGAGATACTGGAAGGGAGAGACTGAGGGCAATGAGAACAGTTAGGAGAGTATTGTGTACCACTGCTGCTGGTAATGACAGCCTGGATAATTTGGACTAACTGTACCAAGGAGGATAAGTAAATAAAATGAAAAGCAGGATGAAATATAGGAAGAAATCATCTTCATAAAAACCTAAAAATAGTGAGGCTAATTTATAGATTCAATGCAATCCCTATGAAAATTCCAATGGCATTTTTTCACAAAAATAGAAAAAACAATTCTAAAATTCATACAGAACCATAAAAGATCCCAAATAGTTAAAGCAATCCTTAGAAAGAAGAGCAATGCTGGAGGCATCACACTTCCTGATTTTAAACTTTATTTCAAACAGTATAGTATTGGCATAAATATAGACACATAGAGCAATGGAACAGAATCAAGAGCCTATAAAAAGCCCACACATATATGGCAAACTAGTATTTGACTAGGGAGCCAAGAATACTTAATGGAGAAGGTATTGTCTCTTCAATAAATGGTGTTGGGAAAACTGGATAACCACATGCAGAAAAGTGAAATTGGACCCATTCTTACACCACTCACAAAAATTAACTTGAAATTGATTAAAGACTCAAATAAGAAGTGATACTCTAAAACTAGTAGAAGAAAACATAGCAAGAAAGTTCCTTGACATTGGTCTTGGCAACTATTTTTGGATATATGACACCAAAATTGCAAGCAACAAAAGCAAAAATCAACAAGTGGGACTACATCAAGCTAAAAAGCTTCTGCACAGAAAAAGAAACCATCAGCAAAATTCAAAAGCAACCTATGAAATGGAAGAAAATATTTGCAAATCACATATCTGATAAGGAGTAATATCCAAAATATATAAGGAGCTCATGCAAATCAATAGCAAAAAACCCCAAACAATTCAATTAAAAAATGGGCAGAGAAACAGAAGATGTTTTTCCAAAGAAGACATGTAAATGGCTGACAGGTACATGGAAAGGTGCCCAACATCACTAATCATCAGGGAAATGCAAATCAAAACCACAATGAGATATCACATCACACCTGTTAGAATGGCTATTATCAAAAAGACAAGAGACAACAAATGCTCATGAGGATGTGGAGAAAAGAGAACACTTGTGCACTCTTGGTGGGAGTGTACAGTGGCACAGCCACTACGGAAAACAGTATGGAGGGTCCCCAAAAAATTAAAAACAGAACTAGCATATGATCCAGCAATCTCACTTCTGGGTATATATCTGAAGGAAATTAATCAGGGTCTCAAAGAGATATCTGTACTTCCATGTTAATTGCAACATTATTCATAATAGCCAAGATATGCAAACAATCTAAGTGTTCATCAATGGATGAATGAATAAATAAGATGTAATATATATGGTATATATATGTATAAACAATGGAATATTATTCAAGCATAGCAAAGAAGAAATCCTGCCATTTGTGACAACATGGATGGACCTTGAGAACATTATGCTAAGTGAAATAAGTCGGAGAAAGACAAATAGTGTATGTTTTCACTTATATGTGGAATCTAAAAAAGCTGAACTCAAAGAAATAGAGAGTATAGTGGTGATTTCCAGAGGCTAGGGGGTTTGGGGGAAATGGGAGATTTTGGTCAAAGGGTACAAACTTCCAGCTATCAGATGAATAAGTTCTGGGGAGCTAATGTCCAGCATGTGGACTACAATTAATAATAATGTATTATATACTTGGAAGTTGTTAAGAGAATAGATCTTAAAGGTTATCACCACAAAAAAGTTATTTATGTGATGGGATGGAGATGTTAACTAACCTTATTGTGGTAATCATTTTGCAATATATATGTGCATCAAATGATCATGTTGTACACCTTTAACATACAAATGTTATATGCGAATACTATCTCAATAAAGCTGAAAAAGTGAAATAATGAAGCTAAAATCTAGAAAATGTAAGAATCCAGTGAGGGAAGTCCAGCACTAGAAGCCACCTTGCCCTGAAGGCATTTGATGAATCAGAAGAGAACTGTGAAACTGAGCTCTGGTTTTGGTGGTCTCATGAGCAAAGGGGACAAAAGTTGAAGACCAAGACCCAAACAAGTAGGAGATTTGATAAGCCTTCCTGCCACTTTAAGCTGACACCCTGAGTAGTTACCCCTTCAGGATAATGGTGAACCAGAAATAACCAGCCTTTGCATGGACTTGCAGCCTAGATACCCATCACCTGGGTGGTCCCAGGAACCTGAAGCCCTGAACTTGGATTAAAGAGTCCTTGTACAGGTACTGTTGCCAGGCATTTGTCAGAAGCAAATGAAAATACCCTCTACAGAAGGGTGCTATCATCCAAGGCCTGAAATCATTCTTGCAAATAATTTTTCAATAACATGTCAGCACATAGTCAAAAATAACTAGGCACACAAGGAAAAAATACATGTGAGTTATGGTCAGCAGAAAAAATAGTTGACAAAAACAAATTCACAAAGATTTCAGAAATCAGAATTATGAGACACAGACTATAATAGCTATGATTACCATATTTCAAAAAATAAATAAAAGCTTGAAAATATCTTCAGGGGACATAAAATGAGATACAGCCAATTTGAAAAAGCATCAAATAGAACTATAAATAAAAAATATAACAATGAAACTTAAGAATTTAATGGATGGATGGGTTTAACAAAAGGCAAAACCCAACAGAAGAGAGAGTTATTGAATTAGAAGACAGGTCACAAGATATTGCACACAATTCTGCCTGGAGAAACAAATTATATGGACAAAAGAAAAAGGTGGAGAAGAGACACAAAGCATAGAGTGAGAAGAGCTAACATACATTCAATTGAAGTCACAGAAGAAGATGAGAGAAATGGGGAAGAAGATGATGGCTGAAAATTTGAATCCACAGGTTTAAGAAGCCCAATGAATCCCACATAGAATAAATAAAATTAATTCCACTCCTAGAAACATCATAGTCAAAGTGCAGAAAATCAGAGACAAAGAACACTATGATAATATCCAAGTTAGAGATAATGAGGCCCCAATCAAGGGCACAATCCCTGAGATTGACACAAGGGGATGGGAGTTAGAGCATGGCATTTAGAGTGCCCTTTATTCAAAATTTCCTTGAAAGCAATTTAATAAAGATGTTTTCCATTTCATTCCCAATTAATAAATATATTTGTTAAAAATTGGATTATTTAGAGCACCCTGACGTATAGAAGCCCTTCCCAGTTGTCATGCTTAGAAGGCCATCTTCCTATAAGTATGTCTCTCTCATCTCATGGGCCATGAAGGAAGCAAGTTTTCTCCATGGGTCTGAAATGCTAGTTGAAGTTGTATTCAAAAGCTGGAGAAATGTGCTTATATAAGGCTTTCTAAGAGTAAGGAGAATAAAAGTGGATCTTTTATAAAGGCTTCCTTGTGCTTATCCTCCCCTAAACTTTCACTCTGTTTCTAAGGAAAAGTATATAAAAAGAAACAGTTCTGTGCTTCCTGGGGAGTTTTACTATACCCTTCAGGCTTGACCATGTGTACTCATTCACTGGGCTATCTAATGCTGGACAGCAGCTAAATTCCTGCAGGGGTTTATATTTGTAACAAACAGAGCTAAAAATACAATGGACTGTATTTTGAGAGAGTGAACTCCTGACTTGTTGCTAGAGCTGTTCATACAAAGACTGACTGACAGAATGCCACCTGTCAGGGATGTCCATATAGGAGCATCGGATTTCTTAGGTCTTCTGCACCTAAGCTGAAAACATCTATTTATAATGTCTTCTAAGAAGAATTTCAGGTGTTTTTGCTCAAAATCTGTCATACATTTCTTCTACTTGAGGGATAAAATTCATATATACCCTCTGGACCGCCTCTCCCTAGAAAACTGTTTCTCCAAGAGAAGATACTGTGAGGGTAGGAAAGCTTTCTCTGTTGCCTGATCCCAAACCAGTCAGAAAGTTGTCCAATAGTGAACACATAAACCTACCTTCATTTGTGGCATGCAATATGTCTACACGAATTTTGACCAAATGTCATTAAGAGAGGAGTTGCTGGAGTTTTGATTCTGAGTTTGTAGGGTTTATCTTCACTATTTCTAGGCATTCACAATTTGTGTAGGTCACAATTCCCCCCAAAGTCTGGAGAAACTTGCCTTTTAATATACAGCATCTTCAAGCAGTATCTCCTTCCCTTACTATGGAAGGACAGGAATGGGGAGAATGCTCCACTAACTCTAAGGTTTTTCTCCCAGGGACTGGTTGTAGCATAGTGTGCTAAAAGATTTGGCTACAAATCTGAAGATCTAGATTGGAGCTCCATCACCAGCTTCCTAGGCATCTGTCACTGCCTCTGAACCTTGGTTTTCTTATCTGAAATATGCAGTTATAATAATGCCTACTTGTCAGTGGAACAATCCAGGCAGAGAGGAATCCCTGTCCATCCCAACTTCGTAGCTCTGGGTCTTCACCTCATTTATTCCCTCAACCCCATCAGGTTTCTCCTAATTTCCATTTGGAAAGACTGCTGTCATTGCCAGTGCTGGCCATCAGGGGTCCTCAGCTCTCTTGGTCTAATTGTGGACTGAACCTTTCTATTTATCTAATTGTTTCTGGCTGAATCCAGACAAGCCAGGCTGACATTTACTAAAAGGACCTTCTTTAGAAACTCAGTGAAACAGAGGTGGGTAAGCACAAGAAGCAGAGATCCTTCCGAGGGAGGAGGTTTCAGTGCACAAATGGATGAACCTCTTCTTCTTCACTGAAGTCCTAGCTGCCAATAGCTATTCTGCCCCTCAGAAGGGCTGCTTCTATACGGCCTTGGGCACTCTTGCTCCTGTTCCCAGGGAGTGAGAAGCAGGGATCCTGTACAAATGGTGAAGGAGTAGCTCCTGGAGTTGTGCAAGGTGCAGCCTGTGTGGCCATATGAGGTGCCTCTGGTGAGAAGGACTCCTTTCTTATGTAACTTTCAGAGCCCTCCTAGGTGTCAGAGGGCCTATACTAGTCTTGCACTAGCCCTCAATTCCTTTTTGGTTCCACTCTCCCACATCCTATCTTTGGCTCCTAATTATTGTGTCCTTAGCCATGTGCTCTCTACTCTTCCCTCAGGATAAGTTCTACCAGACCAGGGGATTTTCTTTTAGAGTCCTAAGATCTCAATATAATCTACATTTGTGGTAACAGCAATAATTCAGAATAAGGCATTTAATCTGTCAGCAACTCTTGTCAGCAACCTCTGTTCTTCCCCAAATTGCTCAGAACATCCCTTTTCTCCATGATCTCAGAGTCAGTAGTGCTCACCAGGTATTCCAGGTGCTGCACTCCACAGCCCCCTTTTATTTAGCTGAGGCTATGTGACTGGTTCTAGACAATGAAATGCAAACATAAGTGGTGCAGTCTGTTCTCAGGAGGTGGCATTTAAGAGCCAGTATATTATCCCTAAGCTCTCTCTTCCCTTGCCCTGGTGATGTCAAAAGCCAGATGTCGAAATGGTGACATTAAATATGGAGGGAAACTAGATCCTGAGCCCTCAGGTGGAAGAGAGAGCTGATGACCTGCATCTGATCTTGTGTGAGCTGGAAATCAAGCTTTGTTATGCAAAACTGCTGAAATTTGGGGACTTATTTATTATTTCAGCAAAACCAAGTCTATCTTGATAAATACAGTATTTCTCCTGCACTCCTAAAAATACCTGTACCACTATTAAAAAGGCCTATGGGCGGTTCTTTCTGCTTGTTTCATAGGTAGCTTGAATCCAAAATATTCCAAGATCATCCGAGTCCCCTGCAAATATGGTACTTTTTGAGTATTCTCAATCTCTGTGAACTGATATTCTGTTATGACCTGATTGTGACCTAGAAGTCACCTATGCCATTTCTTTCTATCTCTCCACATCCATATCGATTCATTTATTCATCAATAATTTAATGAGTACCTATTATGTGTCAGGCACTTTTCTGAGAACTGAGATATAATAGTAGGAAAAACAAAAACCAGTCAAAAGTCCATGCCATTATGGAACTTACATTCTAGGAGGGGAAGGCAGACAACACACAAGTGAAATGAGTAAAACACCTTATCTGTTAGATGATGATTACTGCAACAAAGAAAAATAAAGCAAGGAAGGGTGTTAGAGAATGCCGGCTGAATGGGATGGTGATGGTTGGAGGATGAGGATGTTATCTTAAATAAGGTAATCAGGGAAAGTCTCATTATTAAGGTGGCATTTGAACAAAAATACCTGAAAGAGGAGAGGGTGCAAGCCATGCAGACATCTGGGGAAAGAGGATCCCAGGAGAGAGGACAGCAAGGGGAAAGGCCATAAGGTGGAAGTGTTCTTTGTGTGTTCAAACAACAAGGAGGCCAGTGAGGCTAGAAGAGAATGAGTAAGGGGGAGAGGAATAGGAGATGAGGTCAGAGTGGAAACAGAGAGGCCAGATCATGTAGGGCCTTGTAAACCATTGTGAGAACTTTGACTTTTACATGGAATGAGCTGGGGAGGCAATGACGGATTTTGGATATAGGAATGACATGATCATACTTATGTTTACAGGGATCACTCTAACCGCTGTGTGAGGAATAGGCTGTGAGATGCAAGGGCAGAAGCAGGGAGGCCATTTGGGAAGCTACTGCGATAACTCAGGTGGCAGATGATGGGCCCAGAACAGGGTGGTAGCAGTGGAAGTGGTGAGAAGTGGTCATTTTCTAGATATCTTTTCAAGGTAGAACTGAAGTATTCTCTGACAGTTTGGATGTAGGACATGAAAGAAAGAAGGAGTCAAAAAGGACTCCAAAAGTTTTGACCTGACCTTTTGGGATAACTGACTTGTCATTTACAGAGCTTATGTAAGACACTAGGAAGAAGTTAAAGTACATGGGAAGCCAAGGATTTGGTTTTGAACATTAGCAGTTTGCTTTGACTATTAGGCACCTAAATGATGATGTTGAGTAGGAATCTGAATATATGATACCTCCCTTCTCTGTCCAGCACATTCATACTCATCGTTCAAGACTCAGCCCAGCTGTTATGAAGATTTTTCCAACTGGCAGGCAGAAATAGTGACTCCTTCCTTCATGCTCCAAGGGCACCTTCAACAGTCCTCTAAAATAGCACTTTGTTCTTGAATTGTCATTATTGCCTCTCATCTCTCTTCCATGATGGACTTGGAGCTCCTGTAGTCTTGGACCTGTTTCTGATTCATCTTGTGACTACCTGGAGCCCAGCCCAGAGTCTGTCCTATAGATAGCAACTCAAGAAATGTCTGTTGAATGAAGCATCCCAGGAATGAAGAGAGGAGAAAATTTCCCAAAGTTGGAGCTCATGGAAGATACTACTACTGGCCATGATATTTATTGGTTAGAAGGTTCAAAGATGACTCTTAGGAGAGCAGGAGACCAAGTGCCACATATTGAGGAGTCAGGCTTTGCTATGTGGCCTTGTTTGGCTCTCATTTTGGTGAAGGGGATCCAGAAGATTTATGTCTCTAACTGTACCCCAAAGAGGGCATCCTCTTCCCAAGAAGGGATGTTATAACTCTGTCATTGGGTGGGATTTACGGGTAGACAGATTTTGGCTTAGACTTAGTTCTAATGGAGGGAGCATCAGAGTCATATAGATTTAGGAGCTCAAATCCTAGCCCTGCCACTCACCATCTGTATGACCTTGGGCAAGTTACCTTCTCTATCTGATACTCAGTTTCCTCATCTGTAAAATTTGAAGATTAAGTGGGGATTGAGATCAAGATGGTAAAGCATGTAGAGTAGTTACTGACACAGTAGTTGTTAGGGAAGAGTGGATAAAAAAGGAACAATATTCAGGGCAAACAAAAGATGGAATGAGCTCCCAATTACTGGAGATGTTCAAGGACAGACTACATGACCACTTTATGGGAATATTATGGAGAGAATACTAATGGTTGGACCAGCTGAAAATTGAGTTCCTTTCCAGTCTTGAGGTTTGTAATTCTAAGACTCCCGAGCAATAGAAATGCAGACACAAAGGTAGTTACTGAGACCACTCTGCTAATAGTAGAGTGCTCATGCCCAGATGGAGTCTTTTTGGAGAAATTGGTCTAAGGGTGAGAGTGCATGCCATCCAAGGACCTGTGTGTGTGTGAAGCAGTGTTTGGGGTGGGGGGGATTGGTTTAATTTGAGAGTACATTGCTAGCTGTGCTCCCTGCTCCTGCACACCTGGCATCTTGCTTCAGCACTACATTTCCTTCCAATAATCAAATAAGCCCCTGAAGTGACTCCGTGTTCATTTTACAACTTGACTCACTCAACTGGGGCTTTCCATACTGATCTTTCATTTATTCTTTTGCAGTTTTATCATAACTGACTCCTGTTTTGGGAGATTTCAGGAGTTGGTAGAGGGAGAAAGAGTGTTTCTTGATTATCTTGGCTTTTCTGTGTGGCTCACTGTATCTTTTTCAATTTGACCTTGGAAGCTGTCTCCATGATGCTTCTCCGCACTGTGTCCTCCTCACACCACTGCCCCCGCCCCCACTTCCGGCCTTCATGCCTGACTTGGACTTTTGCAGTAGCCTTCTAATTAGTTTTTCCCTTTGGTGTTTGCTCCCTCTTTAATCCATTCTACATTCAAACCATTTACTGATTCCAACCTACCCTTCTAGCTCTCTCCTATCCCTCCTTCCTGCATACCCAGTTCCCATCTAGAGGAGCTACTGGCCCTTTCCTGAGCAATCCCCTCTTGGTGGATATTCAATTTGCCACCTTCATCTGCCAAAATCCAATCTATCTTTTAAACCCGAGACCATATATCTTTCTCCCCTTCTTCCCTTCTTCTACCTGTGAGGGCTCTGACTATGTGTGTACAGTGTGGCTCTTTTTGTGCCCTGATCACACAGTGCCTTTAATTAGAGCTCTCTGTGTGCATGGCTTATTCCTCTTAAAAGTCTGTAAGCTTCATATCTCTCATCGTTAGCTATGTTCTCTTCCAATCTCTTTTTGTTTTAAAAACAAACTCTTTTTGTCCACCATGATTTCTCCCCTGAATCTCTACCTTATTTAACAAATAAACAAATAAAATGAATCAAGATTTGTGTAGGTTGTACTGAAACGTAGTTTTAACACCCGACATCCTAAAAAGCACAAATTACGTGTCATTTTAGGTACCAATTGACAACGTAGAAGTCTAAGTGAAAAAAAAAACACAACTCAGATTACAAATGATCAATTCCATTGAATGTTGCCTAAGCATTCTTAATTGATCAATAAGGAGCCACATTTGCTCCTCTGGCACTCCATTCTCTTTTTTAGAAATGCCAAACCCGAGGGAAAGTTTGCTTAAACTATTTATTTGATTCATTTCTTAGCTTCTGAGCTTGACTAACTAAAGACTTTGGCTTTTTCTTGGGGATTATGGGGATTTTAAGAACTGAGCCATTCTCTAGTTTGCTCTTCAGAATGTGGCATATTGCATTTATTTAATCCATTGAATTTACAGAATATAGAAACCAGAGGTGAGTATAGCATTCATTTGGGTGGCATGAATTTCCATAAAGCAAGATGACAGGAACCCACTACAATGCTTCTGATAGCTCTCATGTTTCTGATGTTGTCTATAGGAACATCGCCCATTACAGTGAATTGGTTTCTTTAGACTCTTTTCTCCCATGTGGCGCCTATTGAGTTGAGATGGAGTGTGAAGGGCCGACATGCCTCAGCGGATGAACAGCCACCAAGGGTATGGTTGCTAACATCAACAGCACTAAAATAGGACAAAAGGCTTTCATAACAAGGAGTGCACATATTCAAGTGCATAACCTTATGCCACAAGTTATTAGGTCTGTGAGAGCTTTTCTGTGAACCTGTAGATGATGCTTAGGAGTCAGCTTTGGAAATGAAGTCAAAGTGATCCTTCTTGTGTTCCATTAAGTGTAAACGTGCTAAGAGAGCTTAATTCCAACAAAATGCATTATTATGGGACTCTGTTTATGTGGAACTTCACTTTAGGTTCACTTAGATTTATTAAAATAAATGGAGATGCTTGTTCCAGACTGTGTCTGGAAACTAATTTGCAAAATGTGCTCCCAATCCCAACCCACTGGCCAGAAAATGGCCATCCTATTCCAGAGAACTAATAATAATAATTTCATCCTCACAGCAGCCCTGTAAGCTAGGTACTGTTTTTCAGCCAGGATCAGAGAGGATAAGATGGAGGTCAGAGCTTGGGCTCTGAAGCCAGACTGCCTGAGTTTGAATCCCAGCTCTGACACTCACTAGCTGTGTGATCTTAAGCAAGTTCCCTTACTTCTCTGTGCCTCAATTTTCTTATCTCTAAAGTGGGATTTGCAAATATCTTCTCCCAATTGTTAGGTTGTCTTTTCGTTTTGTTGATAGTTTCCTTTGCTGTGCAGAAACTTTGTAGTTTGATGTAGTCCCATTTGTTCATTTTTTCTTTTGTTTCCCTTGCCCGGTCAGACATGGGACTTGAAAATATGCTGCTCAGACCAATGTCATAGAGCGTACTGCCTATGTTTTCTTCTAGAAGTCTCATGGTTTCGGGTCTTACATTCAAGTCTTTAATCCATTTTGAGTTGATTTTTGTGCATGGTGTAAGGGAATGGTCTACTTTCATTCTTTCGCATGTGGCTGTCCAGTTTTCCCAGCACCATTTATTGAGGAGACTCTCCTTTCTCCATCGTATGCTCTTGGCTCCCTTGTCGAATATTAGCTGTCCATAAACGTGTGGGTTTACTTCTCGGCTCTCAATTTTGTTCCATTGATCTGTGTGTCTGTTTTTGTGCCAGTACCATGCTGTTTTGGTTGCTATGGCTTTGTAGTATAATTTGAAATCGGGGAGTGTGATACCTCCAGCTTTGTTCTTTTTTCTCAGGAATCCTTTGGCTATTCGGGGTCTTTTGTTGTTCCATATAAATTTTAGGATTCTTTGTTCTATTTCTGTAAAAAGTGTTGTTGGAACTTTGATAGGGATTACGTTGAATCTATAGATTGCTTTAGGAAGTATGGATATTTTAACAATGTTAATTCTTCCAATCCAAGAGCACGGAATATCTTTCCATTTCTTTGTGTCTTCTTTGATTTCTTTCAGCAATGTTTTATAGTTTTTGGTGCACAGGTCTTTCACCTCTTTCGTTAAGTTTATTCCTAGGTATTTTATTCTTTTTGTTGCAATTGTAAATGGGATTGTATTCTTAATTTCTCTTTCTGCTACTTCGTTGTTAGTAGAAGATATTTGCAAACCAAGACTTGTGATGATCTCAGCAGAGGCGGTGTGGTCCTGGAGGCAGCTGTTGGGGCAGTGGCTTCCTGATTCTCCAGCTTTCTGATGGTGCCAATTATGTGATGTTATTATGGGAAACAGTTCTGGAAATTCAACCTAGAGTATGTTATTCTGACCCTTTCAACAACTTTGTAAGCACCTAATTTTGAAACCTTTCTGCTTAAATGGGTTAAAGTGGTTTCTGTTATCTGTAACATAATTACACTCTGTTCTCTACACAGAAGCTAAAGGAAATGCTTAAAAAATGGAAACCAGATCCTATAACTTCCTTGCTCAAAACCCTCTAATGTTTTCCTGTGCAACTTACAACAAAAGTCAAGCTCATAATTTCCTTCCACTCTCCCCTGGCTTACTTCACCAAAGCTCTACTTTCCTTCTTGCTGTTCCTCAAATACACCAAGTGAATCCTGCCTCAAGGCCTTGCATTTGCTGTTCCCTTTACCTGGAATACTCATCCTCCAGATAGGCACAACTTTTGTGCATGGCTCAACTTTTCACATCATGCCAGTTATCTCCTTGTAATCTAAGGTTAGCCCAACTTTACTCTCTATGACATTACTCTCTTGATTTTTTGCAGACTATGCATCATTGTCTAAGATCAATTTGCTTATTTGATTTTTTCATGTGTGTGCATCATCTGTCTCTCTCCACTAGAATAGAAGTTACAAGAAGGTAGGGACCTTGTCTGACACTTTTAGTGGATCCAAGGGAAACATAGTGACCCATATACAGTGAAAAAATAAGTATGAATTCAGGAGAAGGAAGAAGAAATAGAAGATAGTGGGCATTTCTGAGCACTGTAGGGATGTTTAGCGAGTGTTAGAAGGCAAAGCACCAAAGGCTGAAAACTCAGATCACCTGAGAAAGGTGACAATTCTGAAGAATATTCTTGAAATTGTGAAATAGAAATTATATATGCAAGCAGTTTGAAGAACAGCAAGACATGTGTCTGTAATGAGTGTCATTACATCATTGTCATCCAATCAGAAGGCTTGTTCATGATTTGCTCTGCAGCTCATTTGGGATTTTCTTCTATAAAAGCATGTACTTGGTCCAGTCTGGTCATCTGAGAGTAATAAAACAGGGTGCTGAGGTTCATATCATTTTGAGGGGGCAAGAAAACCACTTTGAAAGCCTCTGTTTTTGTTTAGCCCAGCACTAAGCATTCTGGGATGGAAATAAGAAAGAGAAAAGCCACAGACCTTGCCTGCAAAGAAGGAAGGTAGACAAGATACTGTCCAATGAGAGTCAGGAGACTGACTACGAGAGGATTGCTCTGTAGAATCAGACAGGGTGATGCTCTGGAGAAAGAAGAGGCCAAGAGGATAGAGAATAAGAAATCATGGCATCAGTGAACAGGAAACCCTGAAGTGCTTTTGAACTAGGGCGGAATTCAATGCCCAACCTCCCAGCCTCATTTACCAACAACTGCCAGGCCACTGAGAGAACAGATATCAATTCAACTACTCAGGACCGCTGCCAATGCCCTGTCTCCCACCTCTGCCCAGGCCCTCAGGTGGTTAAAGCTTGTTTGCTCATTGTTGCCAGCCACTGCCACATTAACTGTATCACTATAAATTCATAATCACCAGTTTCATCTGGACCGTTAACACCACTTAGCATTCTTATTTTGTTTCTTTAGCCAGCTATCCCATCCTCTCTCCACCAATCGTATTTTCTTATCTTATTCATGCTCCTTAAGCACCCTGTCCCACAGAAGATGACCTTATCCTCCTACTTCATGGAGAAAACAGAAAACTGCTAACTCCAAATGGGAATTCTCTCAATTTCCTCTCACCAAAACTCCAGCTGCCTGCATCAGTCTCCAACCTCTCGTTCTTCCCTCTCTGGGTTCAGATGTGATTGTGGCTTTCAGGCAGAGTTTGCACAGGGAGAGTACTTCTGGGGTCACTGATTGGCTATGACTGAGTTTCTCTAACAATGTGACGTTCCATTGTCTTGGTGCTTTTGTCCATATGAATAAATCTCATTTGGGACTGAATTGATCAGACATTTTTATTTATGCAGCCAGAACTGAAGGAAATATCAGGTTCTGCAGTGTTGATTTCCTATGTCCCTGGATCACTTGTATTAGAATCTCCGGGTGTGTTTGTTTGAAATCAAGATTTCATCTATCTGCCCCATCCTCTACTAAGAATGGTTCCAAAGATTCTTCAATTTAATAATCTTCCACTAAAATAATTTGTATGTACACTAAGTTTTGAGAGTCACTGATACTGACCGTAGCTAATTTGCCAAGTGAAAAGTTCTGGAATGGGTCTTCCACCCTGAATAAAGGTGGACTTGCCTACACTGTGGTTCTTTAAAAGGTAGGGTCAATCACAAACCAAGGGAATTCTCTTAGATTGTTTTGTCATCAGACAAATTTAAGAATTGTATGTCACATACTATACCCCAGTCCAATATATCTATCTCCCCCAAAACGCACATACACACTCAGAGCCTGCTCTAATGCATGGAGGAACATGTTAGTCCAAATAAAGGGATTCAACTGTGAAAATGTCATAGTACTGCACAATATTTAAGCCATTTTTTTGAAATATAACAGAGAAAAGTACATAAAATATAATTATATGGTATAAGGAATAATTATGAGATGGGAGTTCGCGTAAGCACTACCTAAGTCAAAGAGGACATGACCAGTCCCCCAGAATACCTTCATGCTATTTCCCAACATCAGCCCCATGGTTATTGTGTATTAGTTTTACCATCTATTTATGTATGCCTGCTTTTAACTTTATAAAAATGGCCTCATACAGTATATATTCTTGTGTGTCTGGGTTTTTGGGTTCAATGTTACGGTTATAAGATTCATCCAGTTTGTTGTATGTAGCTGAATTTGTTCATTTATTTGTTGTATGATATTCCATTTCTAGATATACTGCAATTTGTAAACGTATTCAATTTATTTTGATATTTTGATTATGTCCAGTTTGAGACTATTACAATCACTGCCACTCCGGGCCTTCTGGGCTGTGTCTCCCAGGGCACGTGAGCATGGGATTCTTGGGGTTAATGGGATTCACCTAGTGGTGGTATTGCTGGATCTCAGAGTAAGCATGTTTTAAACTTTACAGAATACTAATATAGAGCAATTTTATTCATTTCTAAATATTCATTAATTTCCTTCAATCCAAGGGTTAGATGGTAATATGCTATTTTGTTTCCAAACATTTTGTATTTTTAATGATATCTTTGTGTTATTAACTTCAGCATAAGCATTATGGTCAGACAGCCTACTTTTTATGATATTAATCCTTTGGAGCTTATTGAGGCTTTCCTTTTACTGATTCACATCTTATTTCTATAAATGGGAAATGTGCCTCCAAAAATTTGCATTCTCTTCATGTTAGGTATAGAGTTTTATATTACCTATTGGCTCAAATTTATTATTGTTTCTTTTATATCACTGCTTACTTTTGTTTGTTTGAACTTTCAGTTTATGAGAGTTGTGAGTTAAAATATATAGCTATGATTTTTAATGTCTGTGTTTCTCCTGACAGTCTTAAAATTTGTTGCCACCCAATGATGTAGTCTAAAAATATAAGAGCAAAAGTTGACATAATTATGAGACATAAACAATCATAATTAGGTATTTTAACACATCTCTCTCTGTAATTGATAGAGCAAGCAGAACAAAAATCAGTAAGTATATAGAAGATTTGAAAAAAAAGATTAACAAACTTGACCTAATAGAGACATATATATGTATGCATATATATCCATATCTATATCTATATATGTATTTCTATACCTACACCTGTACCTATATCTATACCTCCATCTACATCTACATTTATGCCTATCTCTAGCAAGCAACTGGAAAGTACAATTTTTCCCAGAACATGTGTAACACTTACAAAAATTGATCATATTATGTCCACAAAGCAAGTCTCAACAAATTGCAAAGGATTGAAACCATACAGAGCATGTTCTCTAACCACAGTGGAATTAAGCTAGAAATCAATAACAAAAGCTAACTAGAAAAATCCCTCAGTGTTTGAATAGTCAATTTAAAATAACTCATAAATAAAGTAAGAAAATAATTTGAACTGAAAAACAATGAAAATACTAAATAACAAAATTTGTGGGATGCAGTTAAAATAGTAAGCAAGTGAAAAAGAAGAAAGTGTGAAAATTAATGTGCTAAGTATTCTTTGAAAGAAGTTAGAAAAACGACAGCAATGTTGACTCAGGGAAATAGCTAGAAAATGAAATTAAAAATTAGATTCTGCAGTGATATTAAAAATGTGAAGCACCTAGAAACAACTCTAATATAAATTGTGCAAGACCTTCACGGAGAAAATGATAGAACTTTATTGGGAGACATGAAACAAGCCTGAAATAAATACAGATGCCATGTCCATATATTGAAAGATTCATTGGCAGTACCCCAAATGCATAATACTTTTTCATGTCTCTATGACTTTTTTTGGACATGCTGTTCCCTCTGCTTGGAGATCCTTTTTCCTTTCACCATTTATTTCTCTAAGTAACTTCTTATAGTTCAATACTTAGCTTACATTATATTCCTGTGTTCACACCTTGCACTATTATGGCACTTATCCAACTGAGCTATGGTCATTACTCTGCTAGCTGAGAGGCTTTTTGCCACTAGACTTTGAGTAGCCTTGAGGCCAGAAATCATGTCTTGTTCTTTCTGTCCCTAGTTGTGAGATCAAGGTCAGCTACATAGCAAGTGCTCTTTTAATAAATTTTTATTGGTTGAGTGAAGAAATGAACTAGTGTGGTCCTAATGATGCCTTGGGAAAAGTAATACAATATTTTTCCAGGTTTTAGAGAATTTGGTTCTCACAAGACAGGTCTAAATAAGAGTAAAACCTCTTATTTTGTGCCTCAAATTAGATATGAGTCAACTAGATTGTTGTAAAGGCTGCCCAGAGACCTGTCATCTAGATATAGCTTGGCAAGAGACCACCTCAAAATGAATCCTTGAGTTTATCAATGAGTCTTAACGAGAGCAAGAAACAAATTTGAATTTAACATGCACATAATTCTTGGAAGTCTGAATAGTTGGTATACATGATGGAGGTTGATATCAAGGAGACTTGTCCAGTTTTGGGCCACAGAAGGCCAACTCCCTCATGGTTTAAGGTAACAAATAATGCATAGACAAAGGGGCATCAACGTCATTGACCTTCCTCAGCCACACACCGAGGAGCCCCAAGGCCCAGCTTCACTACAGCTCATAGTTGTTAGCCCTAGGGCATCTGTGAGGAGACTTGCAAGGCAGTCTCTAAAGCTGAAGTCAGGAGAAAAAAAACATTTAAAAGAAGTGCAGTCACCACTGGTCATTGCTTGTTTTGTATATAGACCCAAGACAAAGAGTAGGGAAAGAATAAGGTGGAAGTTGGAAACCTTTCCACAGGGCCTACATTCCAGATTTTCTTTTACTCCTTCCCCCAAACTAGGGAGTTAGAGGCAACAGTTCTCTTCTCTTGGGAATACAAAGGAACATCTAAAAGAAGACAGCAATGGGAAGCCTCCTTCTGCCTTCCTCTATCAGTTAAAACCCAGCTCAGTCTGGAGGCTCCCAAGTTAAAACCCTAGCCCTCCTACCCCACCCCAACAGCTCCATTGGGCCCAGGATCCAGGCCATGGCACATGGAGTACATGGCTCTTGTCCTGCTCTCTCACCATAGCTTCCTTCAGGTCTGGCTGATGGCCATCAAGGACACGCAGGGCAGGATGGCAATGGGAGGGGCCCAGAGCACCTAGGGAATACCCAAAGAGAGAGCCTGACTGCACACTAGCCAGCCAAGGCCAACTCTGGTAGGATAGGCAAGAAAGAGCTGGTTCTCCCCTTTCTGCTCCTCTGAAGCCCTTCTCTCCTCCAGCCCCTTTGGATGCCTACATCACAAGTCTTGACTGAAGGAGAAATACTGATGTATGGGGCCAAAGATTTGTTGGAGACTGGAAAACATTAGGCTCCAGGCTCTGGAGGCTTCCTGGAATTAATTTTGGGGGCTTCTTCTTAGCTTTGAGGGTTTGGGGGTAGGGAAAGCCAACAGACAAGCAAGCAGAGAGAGTCTTGGATGTTCTGTTTATTGTTACACCTCCAGCATTTAAAATGATGCTTGGCACATACTAAGTGCTCAGTAAAGGAAATAATTATTAACTGCGTGAGTGAATGGACACATAAATGAATGAACAAATGATTGTAAGAAAGGGTAAGACTTCAACTATAAAGATGACATTAAGACCAGAGAAAGGCAAGAACTTATTTGAGGACCACCAAATAAGTTGGTATTACTAGGTATACAGAGCCAGTGGAGTCTTTTTGTATAGGTCTTGAATGCCATGCTTATTTTGTATGCAGTAGAGTCCACACAAGTTTCCTCAAAGGAATGTGGCATGGTTAGAGTTGGGTTTTAGGAAGTTTAATTTGGCAATAATATGAAGAATAGATATGTGGGGAAAGAGATGAAAATAAAAGTTAGGATGCAAAGTAGGAGCAAAATTTCAGGTAATAAGTAGTAAAGGTAATAATGAGAGTTGGCGAGACTATGAAAAAGTAGACCTCTCATCCTCTGCCACTGGGAGTGCAAACTAGTACAACCACTTTGCAAGATAATTGGTATTACCTAGTAAAGTTGAACTTGGGAAGACCTGATGACCCAGAAATTTTCTGCCTAGGTGTGTACTCTAGATCAGGGTTGTTCAACCTCAGCATTATTGACATTTGGGGCCAGATAATTCTTTATTGTGGATTCTGTGCTGATCACTGTAGGATGTTTAGCAGCATCCTTGGCCTCTACACTCTAGGTGCCAGTAGCACCTCCGCAGTCATAATAACCAAAAATGTCTCCAGACAGTGACAAATGTCTCCTGGGGGGAAAAACATCACCCCTGGTTGAGAACCACTGCCTTAGAGAAACTCTTGTATATGGGCATCAGGGGATATGCATGAGAAGGTTCATAGCACCATAACTTGCAAAAGCATAAAACTGGAAACAGGGGCTGGTCCCATGGCCAAGTTTCAAGTTTGCGTGCTCCACTTTGGCAGCCCAGGGTTTTGCCAGTTTGGATCCTGGGCACGGACATGGCACTACTCATCAAACCATGCTGAGGCTGTGTCCCACATAGCACAGCCAGAAGGACCTACAACTAGAGTATATAACTACGTACTGGGGGGCTTTGGGGAGAAGAAGAAGAAAAAAAAAAGAAGATTGGCAACAGATGTAAGCTCAGGTGCCAATCTTAAAAAAAAAAAAACCCAAACTGGAAACAACCCACATGTCCAGCAACAGGAGAATTGATAAAATTGTGGGATTTTCATGTAGCAGATAGCTATACAGCAATGAAAATGAATTACCATAGCTACACACATCAACATAGATAAATCTCACAAAGTTGGGAGAAAAAAGGAAGAAGCACAAATATAATGCACATACTATGATTGCATTTATGTTAAATCCCAAAATGGACAAAATGAAATAACATATTGCTTAAGGGAACATACCTACAAAGTGAACATATAAAGAAAAGCAAGTGAATGATGACAAAATTCAAGATAACGGTTTCTTCTGGGAGGAAATGAAGAGATGACTCAGGGAGGGCATGAATTTCAGAGGCATTGATTGTGTTCTAGTTCTCAGGCTTGGTGATGAGTATACAGGTTTTCATTTTATTATGGTGTATACTGTTGTGGAAGCAGCCATTGCAGGACCTGTCACCCCTCTTTGGGATTGCCCAGCTAGCGCCCTTGGTTTGGAACCTTTCTCTATTTGTAATATAGCTGTCCCTTCACCCCAGATTCCTCTTTCTTATTAGGAGAAACTTTTACCCTGTTCTGGGTACGCAGTGAATGTCCTTGTATTGCTTAAGCGTGAGCATCATATGGCACTTGGCCAGCCACCAGTATGTCTGCCCCCTGCAGGAAAGGAACAGAGTCTTCACTTGCAGCATGAGAGTGATGCATGCAGTCCATTGTCCTGTGAGAACTATTCGAGGGACCTGCTGGCAACGGGAGGCCAGCAAACACTACTTACGCTGACCTTATTGTGTCTCTCTGTGTGTGAAGAAAGCCTTGTTTCAATTGGTGCCTCATCCTCTTTGGTGTTCAGTCCTCTTTGGCGACTCCAAACCCATAGAAGATGGAGTGGGCTGAGGTCTATGTGCTCCTCCTTCTAGTGGTGGGCATTATTATGATCTTTGCTGTCCTACAAGTGGGACTCTTCCCTTGAAATTGGTAGCTGGATCTTCCTGCTAGACGTATACCTTACATATATGTTATTTTCTCTTTTTTATGTATGAAATATTTCATAAATTTTAAGAAGTGATAAGGTCTAAAATAAGGCAGGAAGAATGGAGAGGAGGGCACCAGAGCCAATAACCAAATGGATGTTCAATGAGGGAGAGAGAAAAGCCAACGTTTAGGTACCTCTTGAGTGGATGCAAGAGTAGTTTTAAGATTATTTTCCTTATAGATTTGGTAATGAGATCAATGGCTCCTTACTTTCTCAATAAACAAACACGATCGATTGCTTAGACTTCTGAAGAATCCAAAGTTCACACCTCAAAACTAATCCACTACATGAGTGAGTCACAGGACTTGACCATGTGTCCTGTACAATAATGGTATGTTTAACAAGACTTTGTTGTCTGAGAATTCTGCCCTGTCAAACTTCTAAAATGTGTACTCATTTATATTCCTTGAAGTCATAAGCATCTGAAAATAGGGGGCTTAGAATAAAAGTGATACTTCATCTCTAAGTTTAGTATCATTATAATATCCTCAGTTGGTACAGAAAGCTGCTTCTGACTCCAGCACCCACCCTACCCCCCTTTTTTTCTACCAGTGGTCATCCTCCAGGTAAAGGAATGAAAGGCAAATTTGTGATCAAATCCTTTCAAAATACTGAGCCATAACCAAGAAAAACTTTAAAACATCTTAACCTTTCCCGAGTGTGTGGGGGAAAGGAGACTGGCCTTTTCCTAAAGAGGCACAAGATTTTCAAGGTCGAAGGACTGAAGGACTCACTGAGAACGTATTTTACCCATGTGAAAACAGAAAAACCCACAAAGACAGAGAAACAAGAAATGCATGGAATGGCTCTGACCCAATTTAGGGATGAGCACTTGGAACCTCAGAGAAGCCTGATACATTAGAGATGTATTGAATGGCCAAGAGCAGCAAGCCTAACCTCTGCATGTGAATGTGGGAAAGGAAGCGGGGCCCAGAGAGCGAAAGCTTCTGGATTAAGTTCCCCCAGCTACTCAGAGGCAGGCTAAGGTTAGAGTCCAGATCTTCTAATCCAAGCTCAATGCCTTTGTTGTCTCAGAGGTTACGATTTTCATACAAAGCCATGGATATTGCTATTATGAATGTTAGAACTGTAAGTATCCTTAGATTTTGGAGATTTGGTAAAATTCTCTCTGTACTGGTGAGAAAACTGAGACCCAGAGAAGACAAGTGACTTGTAAAACTCATATATCCACAGGGTATGGGGAAGGGAAGATGGATGTAAAGTGAGGGAAAGCAAGGACAGGCTGGGACCTACAAGTGTAAGCTGGACCCCACAAAGATGGACTAAAACCTATGTTAGTTCTTGTTGCCTCTGCCTTTGATGAAGTGGTTGTCCTACAGAAGTTGGACATTTGGCTCTTTGTCATTGAATTATACACACAATTGGTCCAGAAGTCAGAGAAACTGAGACAAGATCCAGAGGAAAGTGGAGCATAAGGCAGGCCTGGCCACTGCCTTATGCCAGCAAGGTGAGTCAGCAGATTACCGACAATGTGTGTGAGCTACAAAATGGCAGCTGCCTCCCTTACAACTTCTGAATCTCCCAGAAGAATCTCTCTTGTGGCCCACTTTAACCTACAGGAAAGGTAATTCTGTGAAATTTAGTTAAGCCAAGTTGACACATTACAAAGCCAAGTGCTAAGTGGAGACATAGGTGGGGAATACTGTTGAAACTGAGCATGAAGAAATTAAAAAATCCTGTACAGCAAAAAATTTTGAGATAAGCTTAGCTAACCGCAGCTGTGCATACTCAGCATAATCAACTGACGTTTAAAACTAACCAGTTCTTTCTGCCCCACCTCAGCATATGAGTGAGCGGTCTTTCCCAGGAAGTCAAGGTCCAGTCATCAAGATTCAGCCTCACAAGGCCAAATGCAGGCTGAAGATGAAATCTAACCAGAAAAGTCCAGACAGTCAAGGGAAAAGAAATTCAGTCTTCAAGGCCAAACACAGGCTGGTGGGAAGGTACCATCCAGCATGGCCACATGCTCCCCCTCCCCTACCTAAAACTCCAGCATGTGCTCTTTCTTCCCTCCCTAAAACCTCGGATAAAACCCCCTACCTTTTTCCCTTTGAGGAGGTGGATCTGAGTTCTAACTCCCATCGCCTCATCCGGCTGCCTTTCAATAGTAAACCTCTTTCCTTGCCACATGCCTGGTGTTTCAATTTTTGGCCCTCCTGTGCAACAGGTGAATGAACCTGTGTTTGGATTCAGTAACAACTTGGCGAGCCAGCCAGGAGACTCTGCCTGTGGCTCCTTGGCCTCAGGCCGACTGGGATTTCCTGGGAAGCAGTCCAGTAGCTGCCTAGGTGATTTGCCCCAGGGACTGTCCCTGGTACTTTCCATCTGATCCAGCACCACTGGCCCTAGGCACGTTTTTCTTGTAGCAAGGAAATAGGCTCTATATTTGTTTATTTGTTTTGGCTTCTGGTTTGGAAAGGACATCCTTTTAGTGAGTTTACTCATTAAAACTGACCAAGTCCTATTTTTTCTTTTCTTTCTTTGCCTCTGTTTCAGGGATTTTGTTCCAGGTTGCTGGAGTTTGTTCAAGGGGCCCTGATTTTGTTGAAAGGACTAGGGACCTTGCTCAGAGAGAAAACTCTGGGCCCCATTTGTTTTGGTTGAGTTGCCTTGTTAAAACTGACTGAGTCTTATTTTTCCTTTTGTTTTTTTCCCTTTGCTTCAGGGGTTTTGTTCCAAGTCGCTGGAGTTTGGTCAGGGGGCTCTGACTTTGTTGAAAGGACTAGCGCTCTCACTCAGAGAGGACTAACTCTGAGCTCTGTTTGTTTTCATACTTGTGTGGATATGTGTGAGTGTGTAGAATGTGTGTGTGTGTGAGCAGTGCCCTAATGGGAAACTCAGATTCAATTCCCAGGGGCAGAGCCTCTGGGTTATGAATTGCAAAATTGGGATGTTTTCAGTTATAAACCTATGAAAAAAGAAAAAGATGAAACAATCAAATTTGAGGTCTTGGCTTCCTCTCACGGCCTTACAGATGCTAATGAATACATTAAGTTAAAAAAAGAATAAAAAGGAACAGAGAGAAAAATAAAGCAACTCTTCTCAACAAGGTGGAAACTTTTAAAAGTTTTTTTTTTTAAATAAGGTAAATAAGACAAATATTAAAAGGGAAGAGTCATAGGACTCATCTCAGCAGGATGAAAATCTTTAGCTTGTTATTAAAAAGAAAAATGGGATGAATGAAGTTAAAACAAAGGTTCTAATAAAACGCTGCCTAAGGTTGGGTGGGCTGGCCCCCCCAAAGTTAAGAGACCTCAGACAGGTCTGTTCTATTGACCTCAGTTTAAAAAATTTTTTTTAAAGCCAGAATGCAGAAAATCACAATGAGAAACCTGACCAACAATTGTTTGGGGCAACAGTTAGGCTGCTAGGGTTGATAAAATTATAAAGATTAAAATGTATTGAGCTATTATATGAAGAGGTCATATCAACTTTGCCTGGATTTTTTTGGAATGGATGTTATGTCTGGCTAGGAATGCTTCCCCTACAGAATATTATAAGACAGAGACTTATTGATGGAATTCTAATGAAAGCTATGATTAGAGGTATAAAAATTGATAAAATTAAGATAAAATTTTGTAAAAAAATTTGGTATATTTAAATTGGCTTTACGTAAAATTATTGCATCTTTTTTGCCTGATTGTATTATAGATTATGTTGTGGGGATCAACATTGTGTCTTACTGGAGAACCTTTCCTGTGCCTGATATTATAAAAGCATATAAATCCACCCTTTAGGCAACGTTAATTAAACATGCTAAAGGAGATTTCACTTTAAAAATGGCCAAAATAGGCAATTTCAGGTTACCCAAACTGGTGTATTTGAATATGCAATTGGAAAAAGCCGGCTACAAGGTTAAACAATCAATGGGATGTCTATTTTAATCTTTTGAGGCTTCTAAATGAAATCAGGAATATTTACTGCCTCTTTAAAAGAAAATAATTAAATGATGAAACATACCAGCAGCCAAATCCAACTCTGTTGCTCCTCTCTCCTCTTGCTGAGCGTCCTGACTTCAACTCCCCCAAAATTCCTGATCTAAAATTAAGCAAGTGAAAATAAGTAAACTTTTGAGATAATTTGAAATTGTAATGGCCATTATGGGGAACTTCTGTTTCAGATGTGTCCACCTTAAGGGACTTAAAGAGAGGATTCAAAATGCCTCCTAATGGAACGCAATCTTTCATTAATATGCAGAAACTTCTAAAAGACAAAATGATTTCAAAAACAGCTCTAAAAAGGATCCTTACAACAAGAAAAGAATCTTTAGTAAATATCTTTGGCTATCTGAGCAGGTCCCTCTGCCAAGGAGCAGTCTGGGTCTAACTGTTCTTCTGAGTTTTATACCTAAGACCTGGCTAAAATTTTAAAGGTATATGTTTGTGTCTATCTGTATGTAAGTCTCTATATATTTATCTGCCTCCAGATGATATAATTTCTAAAGGATCTCTACTTAATCAGCTTGAAGTAAGTGCTTATATAAATTATTTCTAAATGTAACAAAAATTAGCCCAGATGTCTTTCAAGTTATCATGATATAAAATGATCTTTGTTAAATAAAAGTTTATTTAAGTTTGTTGGTTTGATTAAAATAAATATGTTTTCAAAGTTATCAACATTGGATACAGCACAGACGTGTTATCTCTGTTATGAATTTGTCTGCAAAAAATAATAACAGTATAATAGCTGTTTTTGTCTGATTTCTCATGAGGGTTTTGAAGGCAGTCTAAATATAATTATTTGGAACAAGTAAACAAAATAGATGTGAAAAAGATAAAAAGTTTTTTGGGGAACCTTTTAACAATAATTATATGTTATGATGTATGTACTTAAAACAACTTAAGATGATGGCTAACTGCTTTTAATGTCATGCAAAGTTTTTGTGAGTAATCACAATACAATTATTGGGAACAAATAATTTAGATAGATAAAAATGGGTGAGAGTTTTTGGGTGCAATAATTATGTTTTATGGTATTTGCTTGAAAAATAGCTTCCAAAATCCTCTTGGTAACTTAAAACGTTAGAGTTTTACTAAATTAAGCTAAATGATAAAAATTTATTGAGTATCTAGGTAATTTCCACATAGAATATTAGAAATTGTTTACTAAGCATAGATTTCTCTGCGTTTGGTTTCTTATCTCAAAGAAACTGAAAGATGCTTAGGTTTATTGACAAATATGTTTCATGCATGCTGAGAAATTTTCTATGAGAAAACATATTTCTGGAAAGTCTGTATACAAGGAAAGTAAGATGAATGTTTTCAATAAAGAAGGTATAAAGAATAGAGATATTTTCATTTGTTTTGTTAAGAAAGATAAATTTGTCCTAAAGTACTAGGAAAGAAAAAAAGAAAAGAAAGCATGGGACAAATTCTGAATGTAAAACGTAAATGACAGGTTTGTGGAAGTAAAACCCTGAGAAGTTTCATGCATGGTCAAGTTGGCTGAGATTAAAATGAATTCAATTAAATGAATGAGTTTCAATATCAAAAGTAAGCTGGTACAAAATTAGAATTTGGCTTTCTCTCTTAAAAAGATAGTTCTCTTTTGGTCTGCTCTTGATAAAGAGATTATAAAAGGTTTTTCTTTATTTCTGAGTAAGTTTACCTAAAATTTAGGAAATCAATATTTCATTAAAATAATTTCCTATGTTTGAAAAGACTGAAGTCTCTCTATTAAGGTTTTTTTGACTGTTTTAACTCTCTGCCTTTGACATCTTCTGTTGTCACCTTGATTGAATGGATAACCTAGCATTGTTTCCTATTTGACCAAGTCTTTTAAAACTTTTTGATATTTTTGACAAACTTCCCACAAATTAAAGTCTTTCTTTTGACATAAAAAAGGAAACTTTAAAAATTTCCAATCATCCTTGGGACTTCTCAAAGAATGTGTTCACTCTTTCTGTAAAAAGAGGAAGATATTACACTAATTAAACTTATTTGGTGTGTTAAATTACATGGGAAACATTATCAAATAAATGATAAGAAGCCTTTCTAGGTTACATTATGTGGGTAAATCTTATTAATATATGTTTTTTAAAAAAATTATATAACATTCCAAAAATATGTATGAAATATATGTAGACTGAGATATGACAGCACAGTTTTGAGAAGCAAAGATTGAAGTTTATGGACTAAAG